>NC_090649.1:350032522-350332522 GCF_040937935.1 Hyperolius riggenbachi | reverse complement strand
AACGTAACCAGTTTTTCAATGGTGTATTGGCTTAACATAGGAAAACCTACTGTCGGCTCTAGATTCTAATCTATCACTCCGATTTGCAAACGGATTTCACTGAAGCTGTAAATTGTATCCCAGAACATAGTTTGGGGGCCATTACCTCTTCAACTATAGTCATTTTCCTTTCAATTGCAAACGTAACCAGTTTTTCAAAGGTGTATTGGTTTAACATAGAAAACTTACTGTTGGCTGTAGATTCTAATCTATCACTCCGATTTGCAAACGGATTTCACTGAAGCTGTAAATTGCATCTCAGAACATAGTTTAGGGGCCATTACCTCCTCAACTATAGTCATTTTCCTTTCAATTGCAAACGTAAACACTTTTTCAATGGTGTATTGGTTTAACATAGAAAACTTACTGTCGGCTCTAGATTCTAATCTATCACTCCGATTTGCAAACGGATTTCACTGAAGCTGTAAATTGCATCCCAGAACATAGTTTAGGGGCCATTACCTCTTCAACTATAGTCATTTTCCTTTCAATTGCAAACGTAACCAGTTTTTCAATGGTGTATTGGCTTAACATTGGAAAACCTACTGTCTGCTCTAGATTCTAATCTATCACTCCGATTTGCAAACGGATTTCACTGAAGATGTAAATTGCATCCCAGAACATAGTTTAGGGGCCATTACCTCTTCAACTATAGTCATTTTCCTTTCAATTGCAAACGTAACCAGTTTTTCAATGGTGTATTGGTTTAACATAGAAAACTTACTGTTGGCTGTAGATTCTAATCTATCACTCCGATTTGCAAACGGATTTCACTGAAGCTGTAAATTGCATCCCAGAACATAGTTTAGGGGCCAGTACCTCTTCAACTATAGTCATTTTCCTTTCAATTGCAAACGTAACCAGTTTTTCAATGGTGTGTTGGTTTAACATAGAAAACGTACTGTTGGCTGTAGATTCTAATCTATCACTCCGATTTGCAAACTGATTTCACTGAAGCTGTAAATTGCATCCCAGAACATAGTTTAGGGGCCATTACCTCATCAACTATAGTCATTTTCCTTTCAATTGCAAACGTAACCAGTTTTTCAATGGTGTATTGGCTTAACATAGGAAAACCTACTGTCGGCTCTACATTCTAATCTATCACTCCGATTTGCAAACGGATTTCACTGAAGCTGTAAATTGCATCCCAGAACATAGTTTAGGGGCCATTACCTCTTCAACTATAGTCATTTTCCTTTCAATTGCAAACGTAACCAGTTTTTCAAAGGTGTATTGGTTTAACATAGAAAACTTACTGTTGGCTGTAGATTCTAATCTATCACTCCGATTTGTAAACGGATTTCACTGAAGCTGTAAATTGCATCCCAGAACATAGTTTAGGGGCCATTACCTCTTCAACTATAGTCGTTTTCCATTCAATTCCAAACGTAACCAGTTTTTCAATGGTGTATTGGTTTAACATAGAAAACTTACTGTTGGCTGTAGATTCTAATCTATCACTCCGATTTGCAAACGGATTTCGCTGAAGCTGTAAATTGTATCCCAGAACATAGTTTAGGGGCCATTACCTCTTCAACTATAGTCATTTTCCTTTCAATTGCAATTGTAACCAGTTTTTCAATGGTGTATTGGTTTAACATAGAAAACTTACTGTCGGCTCTAGATTCTAATCTATCACTCCGATTTGCAAACGGATTTCACTGAAGCTGTAAATTGTATCCCAGAACATAGTTTGGGGGGCCATTACCTCTTCAACTATAGTCATTTTCCTTTCAATTGCAAACGTAACCAGTTTTTCAATGGTGTATTGGTTTAACATAGAAAACTTAGTGTTGGCTGTAGATTCTAATCTATCACTCCGATTTGCAAACGGATTTCACTGAAGCTGTAAATTGCATCCCAGAACATAGTTTAGGGGCCATTACCTCTTCAACTATAGTCATTTACCTTTCAATTGCAAACGTAACCAGTTTTTCAATGGTGTATTGGTTTAACATAGAAAACTTACTGTTGGCTGTAGATTCTAATCTATCACTCCGATTTGCAAACGGATTTCACTGAAGCTGTAAATTGCATCCCAGAACATAGTTTAGGGGCCATTACCTCTTCAACTGTAGTCATTTTCCTTTCAATTGCAAACGTAACCAGTTTTTCAATGGTGTATTGGTTTAACATAGAAAACTTACTGTTGGCTGTAGATTCTAATCTATCACTCCGATTTGCAAACGGATTTCACTGAAGCTGTAAATTGCATCCCAGAACATAGTTTAGGGGCCATTACCTCTTCAACTATAGTCATTTTCCTTTCAATTGCAAACGTTACCAGTTTTTCAATGGTGTATTGGTTTAACATAGAAAACTTACTGTTGGCTGTAGATTCTAATCTATCACTCTGATTTGCAAACGGATTTCACTGAAGCTGTAAATTGCATCGCAGAACATAGTTTAGGGGCCATTACCTCTTCAACTATAGTCATTTTCCTTTCAATTGCAAACGTAACCAGTTTTTCAATGGTGTGTTGGTTTAACATAGAAAACTTACTGTTGGCTGTAGATTCTAATCTATTACTCCGATTTGCAAACTGATTTCACTGAAGCTGTAAATTGCATCCCAGAACATAGTTTAGAGGCCATTACCTCATCAACTATAGTCATTTTCCTTTCAATTGCAAACGTAACCAGTTTTTCAATGGTGTATTGGCTTAACATAGGAAAACCTACTGTCGGCTCTAGATTCTAATCTATCACTCCGATTTGCAAACGGATTTCACTGAAGCTGTAAATTGTATCCCAGAACATAGTTTGGGGGGCCATTACCTCTTTAACTATAGTCATTTTCCTTTCGTTCCAAGGGTGTTTATTTAGATTCAAAAGCATGAAATACAGAGTATTATACATATGCCCCACATGTGGGGAATTTCACATGAAACTTTTAAGGATAATAACATTAACATTGAGTCTGTATTGTCCGGGCTAATACTTTTTAGTCTAAGTTTAGATAGAGAGGTAGACAATACAAAAGCACATGAAACATAATGTAGAACTTCTTAGGAGGTAAGGGAGAGGAGGGAGAGAGGGGGAGGGAAGGGTAGTGGGATAAAAGGTGGCACCATAGGTGGGGATTCCACATCATGTCAATGGTGCCTACCAGTGGGAAAGGGTATGGTGGAAAGAAGGGTCAAGGGACCAGAAAGGGGTCCCAGGGAGAAGGGGATTGAAGTTGAGTTGAAGCATAAAACAGATAAACAGTGCACACCTTTAAGGATGGGCTAACCTCCTAGGAATAGCTAAATAATAAAAAGAGATTTCGTCCCGCCCCGCCACACATCACCACACAAACCAGAGCACCACAGATCCACTAGACTCCCAAATCCCGACAGTTGTATTAAAATGAATGCAAGACGTGTGATAGACCCATGTTCGCCTGCCATTCGATCCATGGGTCCCAGATTTTAAAGAAGATCTCCATGTTGTCGAAAATTTTGGCCCGGATTTGTTCCGACACCATTGTCTTATTAAGCTCATTAAAAACTGTCTCTACATGAAGGGACTCCCTCTTCCACTGAGCCGCCAAGTGTCTTTTTGCCTGTGACGCTATGAATTGCACTAATTTGTGAACAGGATATTTAAATGAGCTGGGTCTGTTACCTAGTAAAAGCACGGAGGGGTCTAGATCATTTTGTATATGTAAAATCAGTTTGGTTTTATTCCAGATGCCCCTCCAAAAGGTTTGTGCTCTAGGACAAGACCACCACACATGCCAAATATCAGCAGGTTGAGAGCAATTGCGGAAACATAGAGGTGAGAAGAGAGGATTAAACATATGGAGTCTCTTTGGGGTGTAGTAGACCCGATGTAATAGTTTCAAAGAGGTCTCGATAGATGAGTGGAAGAGAGAGCCCCTAGTCAGCGTGGAACAACAGTGGGCCCATTTGGCCTCAGACAGCTCGACTCCAGAGTCCCGCTCCCAATCCAGCTGGCATTTCAGTTTGCCATCTATAACCGGGTGAGAGAGAAGGGAGTACAAGTGAGAGAGGAAGCCTCTATCAAGAAGTTGATTCTTGCATCTGACCTCGAATGGCGAATACATTAGTATCTCGCCACTGGGATCGAGCTTAAGCAGAAATCGGAATATGGTGTCTAAGTTAGTCCATTCTTCCCGTGGGACCTTGTGGGCCTTAATAAAATGAGTGGGTTTGGAGATCTTAAAGGCAGAAAGGAATTTACCCACAGTTGTCAGGCCTTTTTGGGTCCACCATTTATATGTGGTTGAATTTAGGCCCAATGAGAAGTCTGGATTCCGAAAAATCCTGGTCATACAGGAAATGGGAGACTGTAGAGCATGGAGAAATCTCAGCTTAGTCCACAGACTCAAGGAATATGCTGATAATGGAGAGGATTGTTTAATTTTCATAACAGGGATAGTTCTTGCCCACATCGCTCCAGCAAGAGACAATGGGGCCATAAGGGAGGACTCAATTTCTACCCAGATGGGGGCTTCCCATGGATTGGCGTTAGCCTGGGCCAATTGAGAAATTCGGGCTGCTTTGTAATAGTTGTAGTAAAGCGGGGCATTGAGACCTCCAAGGTCTCTAGGCCTAGCTAATGTCAGGTACTTAATTCTCGACTTCCTGTTTCTCCAAATAAATCTCTGAGTAAGGGTCTGAAGGCGTATTATCGGGCCCCTAGTGATTGGAATTGGTAATGCTCTAAATAAATACAAGAGCCGGGGAAGGAGCGTCATACGAACTGCTGACACTCTGCCGAGCATGGATATGGGATATTTGGCCCAGGATTCCAGGTCCTGGGACAATTTATTGTATAGCTGGGGGTAATTGGTGGAATACAATTTAGTTGGGTCAGCTGTAAGTTTGATCCCCAGGTATTTCAGATAATGGGGCTGGTACTGAAGTCCCAAAGAAGTGGCTAATTGGGATGCCTGTGATTGGGGCATATTCATGACCATCAGCTCTGACTTTTCAAGGTTTAAGGTGAGACCAGAAAAGGGGGAAAACTCTTTAATTAAATCTAAAAGGTTCGGGATAGATGTATGAGGTGAAGTCAGGGTCAGCAATAAATCATCCGCAAACAGGGAAAGCTTGTATTCCCTAGCAGCCACCTTCACACCTGTGATATCGGGATCTCTCCGGATCATTTCTGCCAGGGGTTCCATGACCAGCGCAAAAATGGCTGGTGAAAGAGGGCACCCCTGTCTCGTCCCCCGGTGGATTGTGAATGATTCTTTGGTCGTGGCGGGCATTTTTAGGGACGCAGAGGGGTGAGAATAAATAGCTGATATAGCCTTAATAAAGTTTCCCCCCAGCCCGAACCCCTGTAGGACCGCCAACATGTATGGCCACTTGATAAGGTCAAAAGCCTTCTCCATGTCAAGGGCCAATGTGGCCATACATGTAGCAGCCCTCTTGCAGTGATATTGTAGGTTAACAATTTTTCTAATGTTATCAGGGGCTTGGCGTTTGGGAATAAATCCCACTTGATCACGATGAATTAAGGCAGGGAGAACGCCATTAAGCCTCTCAGCTAAAATGGAGGTGAAGATTTTATAATCGATGCCCAAGAGGGAAATGGGGCGATAATTTTTAATGAGGAGGGGGTCTCGTTGGGGTTTGGGGATGACAACTATGGATGAGGAGAGAAACTCAGGGGGTGGAGAGTTTCCCTTCATGATATGGTTATAAAATTTTAAAAGGTGTGGGGCCAAATTTGCTTCATATTTTTTGTAGTAGAGGGCGGTAAAACCGTCAGGACCGGGTGCTTTGGATCTCTTAAGCTTTTTAATGGCAAGGTGGAGTTCCTCCATAGAAACATCAGAGCTGATGGCCACCCCGGCTTCCAGTGTCAAGGATCGTTTAATGGATCGATCAAGGAAGGCTTGTCTTTGTTGGGCATTAAGAGATGGATTGTCGTCGCTATATAGATGACTATAGTAGTCAGAGAAAGCTTTGTAGATTTTATCGGGGCTAGCCGTGATATCGCCCTTTTTATCTCTGACTCTAAGGACGTGGTTTATTGTTTGCTGGGACCTCAGCTTAGCCGCCAGCCACCTCTTAGGTTTATTAATTTGATCATAAGCGGTGGCAGCCGACCATCTCAGGGCCTTTTCGGATTCGGAATCAAGAATTGCATTCAGCTGCAATTGTAGATCACTGATTAATTTGAGACAATATCTTGAGGGGCGTGTTTGGTTTGCCATGTGAAGTTTATGGATCTTGTATTCCAAGTTGGACACAATCACGGCTCGGTCCTTTTTAAATTGGGACGCTAATTTGATAAAAGTGCCTCGAATGACCGCTTTGTGAGCTAGCCAAACGGTGGCGGGAGAAACTTCGGGGGTTGCATTAAGATCAAAGTACTCTGACATTGAGGATTCTATCTTGCTATCGATGTCGGGATTGTGGAGAAGGGACTCATTCAGTCTCCAAGGTGCCTTTTGGAGTTTAGGGGTGAGAGTAGTCAGGGACAGCAATACCGGATCGTGGTCCGACCATGAGCATAACAAGTTCCTTGCATATATAAGGGACGAGGTGCACGAAAGAGAAATTAGTATAAGGTCGATCCTGGCATATGAATTGTGGGGGATTGACATATGGGTGTAACCTCTCTTATTCCCGTTGAACTCTCTCCAGGAATCCAGAAGGGAGTGGCGTTTCAAGAGATCATTAAAGTAACGAGCTGTTTTTTTAGCTACTGATGGTCTTTGGGGGTGGGTTCTATCTATCGAGTCGTTTGGAGCCAAATTGAAATCACCCGCCCAGACCAGAGTATCGAATTTAAGAGTCAACAGGATGTCCGAAATTTCGGACATAGTATTAAGGTTGGATTCGGGGGGGGCATACATATTCACTATACAGAGACTTTTGCCCTGATGTGATCCTAAAAGGATAACATAGGTACCCTCTGAATCCCTGAGAATAGTAGAAGGTTCAAAAGGAAAGGAGTTAGCCAAAAGAATGGCCACTCCTCTTTGTTTTTTATGATAATTAGAGAGGTACACCCGTCTAAACCGATGGTGAAAGAACTTGGGACAAGCTTTATCTACAAAATGAGTCTCCTGAAGACAGATTACCTCAGGATTCGACCTTATCAATTCCAGGAGGGCTTTCTTCCTCTTCTGGGGAGAATTCAAGCCCCTAACATTGTGAGAAACAATATTGCATGGCTTGAAGGTCATATTGGGAGCACAGATATACTCATGTAAGAAACTGCGGCGGGGCATAAGGGACTATTTTTACCAGCCAGGTAGGTCGCCCATCCAGTCATGCACTGAGAAAGTAGTAACTCAACTTGGGAAGTAGGGGGGGAAAACAGGGGTGAAAAACTCCTGCATCCCGGAGAGGGAGGAGTAGCACAATCGTGCGTGGATAGCGTGTGGAGCAGGGACAGCACAAAGAGTGCAAGCCCGGCCCCAGGCACCATCCTGGGAAGGGGGGGCAACAGTAGTGAGCCACACCCGATTCACCAATAACTTTTCATCTTTAGGCCGGGACCCGCACCAACTGGCCAAATCCACATCCGAGGCCGGAAGTCAAACAACAGCCGGGAGATCCAGATGAGGGCCCCAGTGCGTTAATCACGGCCAAAAGGAAAAGGACCAGAGGTTAACATATAAAAGCATAAAACGTTAAATGTAGCCTAGTAAATTAACGCATTAAAGTTCACAACACTAAAGATTATCAAAGATTGTAATATGCACCCAACCTTGGTATTTAGTCCAAAGTTTCTTGAGAGGTACTTCAGAGCAAAATATAGTTCCAGGCGCAACAGTGGAAACCCATATAGAACATGAAAAATCACCTCTTCAGTGTCCCAACATCATAAAGGGGACACCCCAACATCATCATGTTTGCAAGGAACCCAACAGGGGTCTTCCTGGTCAGCAGTGACATCAGAAAAAGGCTGCAGCCCCCCCCACATCATAAAGGGGAGAGGCGGCCGCGAGGCATCAAAACAAGGGACTCCGTGGGGGCCATCAGACGCTAGCAGATTTCCGATGGGACTGCTCAAGGGGCAGCATCCATGTTGAGAGCTCTTGGTCTAAAGGACGAGCCGCTGGCTGTAGACCATTGAGGGGCTGGCCCATCATTGCGTTGTTGCCTGGGGGACTGCCGCGGGGCAGTCGGGACGGTGAAGGGAATAGCTGCCTCTCGAAGTGCCTTTGCTGCGTCTTCTGGGCGCTTGCAAATGTAGGTTTTGTTGTTGATTTTAAAAGACAACATAAATGGAAATCCCCATTTGTAGCGAATGGCTTTTTGCTGAAGTGCCAAAGTATATGGACGCATAGCTCTCCGTTTAAGGATAGTGATGGGAGCGAGATCCGCAAAGATTTGAACAGAAGTGGGGACCCCCGGAAGAGTAGTTAAATCTCGGGCTGCCAGAAGTAGTTTATCCCTAGCGTCCTCTGAGGCTAACTTGGCAATAATATCCCTTGGTAGTTCCGGGTTGCGGGGTTTAGCCAGGGAGCGATGGATCCGAACCACTCTAAGGAGGGGAGGGTCCACCTGAGGAAGTAGTGCCCCGAAAAGGTTTGTGGCTACAGAGTCCAGATCCAGAAAAGATTCAGGCAGACCCCTTATCCGAACATTTGCCCGCCGACTCCTGTTCTCCAGGTCCTCCAGTTTGGCTTCAGCTTGATCAAGCCTGTCATCATGTTCGTCCAGCTGTGCTCTATCTTCATTGATGGCCGCGACAAGTTCATCAGATTGTTTCTCAAGGACATCGACCCTCTGCCCAATATCGTTTATTTGTTCAGACAATTCTTGCACCGCACCCCGGAGTTCCTCCTTAAAGACCTTCCTCATCATTGCCATCAGATCTGTGGTGGTAAGCGTCTGGGGTAGTGAGAGGAACTGTCCATCCCTTTCATGCGGATAGTCCTGCTCAGAATGCGGAGAGAAAGTCGCATTGGCATGCGGATGGTCATGGGTCTGATGCGTATCTTCTTCCGCATCGGCGCCTATGGAATCATGCGGACTCTCGGCCGCTTGACGCGTAACTTCTTGTGACCCTTGCGGCTTGCCATTGTCCGAACGCGTACGTTCATGTGTAGCATGCGTATTTTTGTACGCATGGGTCCCGGCGGAAGCCCCACGCAATGAAGTGTCCCCTGAAGCCCCGAGCGCTCGTTTTGGGGTCTTATTTGTAGGGGGGAGGTAGGGGTCCTCTCCTGATGCCCCCGGGCTAGCTGAGATCCCTGGATGGTGAGGGGACCCGCTCTGGGAGGTGTCTGGGCCTTCTCTCTGGAGGGACTTGTCGGCCATTTTGGAGTATGGTCTCCTATATCTCAGAGGAGAAAGAAGGGGTCTAGTGACGGGGCGGCTTCTTATGGGGTACTCACAAGGGGTCCCAAGCATACCTGGAGTCCTTAGATAACAGTTGGTGCCGGTCCAGCTCGAAAATCTCGCTTTTGATAGGGTGAAATCAGGTGTGGTAGAAGGAGCTCAGCAGAGATGCATCCTTCTCAGCAGCGCTTCACTAGCGCCCCCCGTCATTTTCCTTTCAATTGCAAACGTAACCAGTTTTTCAATGGTGTATTGGTTTAACATAGAAAACTTAGTGTTGGCTGTCGATTCTAATCTATCACTCCGATTTGCAAACGGATTTCACTGAAGCTGTAAATTGCATCCCAGAACATAGTTTAGGGGCCATTACCTCTTCAACTATAGTCATTTACCTTTCAATTGCAAACGTAACCAGTTTTTCAATGGTGTATTGGTTTAACATAGAAAACTTACTGTTGGCTGTAGATTCTAATCTATCACTCCGATTTGCAAACGGATTTCACTGAAGCTGTAAATTGCATCCCAGAACATAGTTTAGGGGCCATTACCTCTTGAACTGTAGTCATTTTCCTTTCAATTGCAAACGTAACCAGTTTTTCAATGGTGTATTGGTTTAACATGGAAAACTTACTGTTGGCTGTAGATTCTAATCTATCACTCCGATTTGCAAACGGATTTCACTAAACCTGTAAATTGCATCCCAGAACATAGTTTAGGGGCCATTACCTCTTCAACTATAGTCATTTTCCTTTCAATTGCAAACGTTACCAGTTTTTCAATGGTGTATTGGTTTAACATAGAAAACTTACTGTTGGCTGTAGATTCTAATCTATCACTCCGATTTGCAAACGGATTTCACTGAAGCTGTAAATTGCATCGCAGAACATAGTTTAGGGGCCATTACCTCTTCAACTATAGTCATTTTCCTTTCAATTGCAAACGTAACCAGTTTTTCAATGGTGTGTTGGTTTAACATAGAAAACTTACTGTTGGCTGTAGATTCTAATCTATTACTCCGATTTGCAAACTGATTTCACTGAAGCTGTAAATTGCATCCCAGAACATAGTTTAGAGGCCATTACCTCATCAACTATAGTCATTTTCCTTTCAATTGCAAACGTAACCAGTTTTTCAATGGTGTATTGGCTTAACATAGGAAAACCTACTGTCGGCTCTAGATTCTAATCTATTACTCCGATTTGCAAACGGATTTCACTGAAGCTGTAAATTGCATCCCAGAACATAGTTTAGGGGCCATTACCTCTTCAACTATAGTCATTTTCCTTTCAATTGCAAACGTAACCAGTTTTTCAATGGTGTATTGGTTTAACATAGAAAACTTACTGTTGGCTGTAGATTCTAATCTATCACTCCGATTTGCAAACAGATTTCACTGAAGCTGTAAATTGCATCCCAGAACATAGTTTAGGGGCCATTACCTCTTCAACTATAGTCATTTTCCTTTCAATTGCAAACGTAACCAGTTTTTCAATGGTGTATTGGTTTAACATAGAAAACTTACTGTTGGCTGTAGATTCTAATCTATCACTCCGATTTGCAAACGGATTTCACTGAAGCTGTACATTGCATCCCAGAACATAGTTTAGGGGCCATTACCTCTTCAACTATAGTCATTTTCCTTTCAATTGCAAACGTAACCAGTTTTTCAATGGTGTATTGGTTTAACATAGAAAACTTACTGTTGGCTGTAGATTCTAATCTATCACTCCGATTTGCAAACGGATTTCACTGAAGCTGTAAATTGCATCCCAGAACATAGTTTAGGGGCCATTACCTCTTCAACTATAGTCATTTTCCTTTCAATTGCAAACGTAACCAGTTTTTCAATGGTGTGTTGGTTTAACATAGAAAACTTACTGTTGGCTGTAGATTCTAATCTATCACTCCGATTTGCAAACGGATTTCACTGAAGCTGTAAATTGCATCCCAGAACATAGTTTAGGGGCCATTACCTCTTGAACTGTAGTCATTTTCCTTTCAATTGCAAACGTAACCAGTTTTTCAATGGTGTATTGGTTTAACATGGAAAACTTACTGTTGGCTGTAGATTCTAATCTATCACTCCGATTTGCAAACGGATTTCACTAAAGCTGTAAATTGCATCCCAGAACATAGTTTAGGGGCCATTACCTCTTCAACTATAGTCATTTTCCTTTCAATTGCAAACGTTACCAGTTTTTCAATGGTGTATTGGTTTAACATAGAAAACTTACTGTTGGCTGTAGATTCTAATCTATCACTCCGATTTGCAAACGGATTTCACTGAAGCTGTAAATTGCATCGCAGAACATAGTTTAGGGGCCATTACCTCTTCAACTATAGTCATTTTCCTTTCAATTGCAAACGTAACCAGTTTTTCAATGGTGTGTTGGTTTAACATAGAAAACTTACTGTTGGCTGTAGATTCTAATCTATTACTCCGATTTGCAAACTGATTTCACTGAAGCTGTAAATTGCATCCCAGAACATAGTTTAGAGGCCATTACCTCATCAACTATAGTCATTTTCCTTTCAATTGCAAACGTAACCAGTTTTTCAATGGTGTATTGGCTTAACATAGGAAAACCTACTGTCGGCTCTAGATTCTAATCTATTACTCCGATTTGCAAACGGATTTCACTGAAGCTGTAAATTGCATCCCAGAACATAGTTTAGGGGCCATTACCTCTTCAACTATAGTCATTTTCCTTTCAATTGCAAACGTAACCAGTTTTTCAATGGTGTATTGGTTTAACATAGAAAACTTACTGTTGGCTGTAGATTCTAATCTATCACTCCGATTTGCAAACAGATTTCACTGAAGCTGTAAATTGCATCCCAGAACATAGTTTAGGGGCCATTACCTCTTCAACTATAGTCATTTTCCTTTCAATTGCAAACGTAACCAGTTTTTCAATGGTGTATTGGTTTAACATAGAAAACTTACTGTTGGCTGTAGATTCTAATCTATCACTCCGATTTGCAAACGGATTTCACTGAAGCTGTACATTGCATCCCAGAACATAGTTTAGGGGCCATTACCTCTTCAACTATAGTCATTTTCCTTTCAATTGCAAACGTAACCAGTTTTTCAATGGTGTATTGGTTTAACATAGAAAACTTACTGTTGGCTGTAGATTCTAATCTATCACTCCGATTTGCAAACGGATTTCACTGAAGCTGTAAATTGCATCCCAGAACATAGTTTAGGGGCCATTACCTCTTCAACTATAGTCATTTTCCTTTCAATTGCAAACGTAACCAGTTTTTCAATGGTGTGTTGGTTTAACATAGAAAACTTACTGTTGGCTGTAGATTCTAATCTATTACTCCGATTTGCAAACTGATTTCACTGAAGCTGTAAATTGCATCCCAGAACATAGTTTAGAGGCCATTACCTCATCAACTATAGTCATTTTCCTTTCAATTGCAAACGTAACCAGTTTTTCAATGGTGTATTGGCTTAACATAGGAAAACCTACTGTCGGCTCTAGATTCTAATCTATCACTCCGATTTGCAAACGGATTTCACTGAAGCTGTAAATTGCATCCCAGAACATAGTTTAGGGGCCATTACCTCTTCAACTATAGTCATTTTCCTTTCAATTGCAAACGTAACCACTTTTTCAATGGTGTATTGGTTTAACATAGAAAACTTACTGTTGGCTGTAGATTCTAATCTATCACTCCGATTTGCAAACAGATTTCACTGAAGCTGTAAATTGCATCCCAGAACATAGTTTAGGGGCCATTACCTCTTCAACTATAGTCATTTTCCTTTCAATTGCAAACGTAACCAGTTTTTCAATGGTGTATTGGTTTAACATAGAAAACTTACTGTTGGCTGTAGATTCTAATCTATCACTCCGATTTGCAAACGGATTTCACTGAAGCTGTAAATTGCATCCCAGAACATAGTTTAGGGGCCATTACCTCTTCAACTATAGTCTTTTTCCTTTCAATTGCAAACGTAACCAGTTTTTCAATGGTGTATTGGTGTAACATAGAAAACTTACTGTTGGCTGTAGATTCTAATCTATCATTCCAATTTGCAAACGGATTTCACTGAAGCTGTAAATTGCATCCCAGAACATAGTTTAGGGGCCATTACCTCTTCAACTATAGTCATTTTCCTTTCAATTGCAAACGTAACCAGTTTTTCAATGGTGTATTGGTTTAACATAGAAAACTTACTGTTGGCTGTAGATTCTAATCTATCACTCCGATTTGCAAATGGATTTCACTGAAGCTGTAAATTGCATCCCAGAACATAGTTTAGGGGTCATTACCTCTTCAACTATAGTCATTTTCCTTTTAATTGCAAACGTAACCAGTTTTTCAATGCTGTATTGGTTTAACATAGAAAACTTACTGTTGGCTGTAGATTCTAATCTATCACTCCGATTTGCAAACGGATTTCCCTGAAGCTGTAAATTGCATCCCAGAACATAGTTTAGGGGCCATTACCTCTTCAACTATAGTCATTTTCCTTTCAATTGCAAACGTAACCAGTTTTTCAATGGTGTATTGGTTTAACATAGAAAACTTACTGTCGGCTCTAGATTCTAATCTATCACTCCGATTTGCAAACGGATTTCACTGAAGCTGTAAATTGCATCCCAGAACATAGTTTAGGGGCCATTACCTCTTCAACTATAGTCATTTTCCTTTCAATTGCAAACGTAATCAGTTTTTCAATGGTGTATTGGTTTAACATAGAAAACTTACTGTTGGCTGTAGATTCTAATCTATCACTCCGATTTGCAAACGGAATTCACTGAAGCTGTAAATTGCATCCCAGAACATAGTTTAGGGGCCATTACCTCTTCAACTATAGTCATTCTCCTTTCAATTGCAAACGTAACCAGTTTTTCAATGGTGTATTGGTTTAACATAGAAAACTTACTGTTGGCTGTAGATTCTAATGTATCACTCCGATTTGCAAACGGATTTAACTGAAGCTGTAAATTGCATCCCAGAACATAGTTTAGGGGCCATTACCTCTTCAACTATAGTCATTTTCCTTTCAATTGCAAACGTAACCAGTTTTTCAATGGTGTATTGGTTTAACATAGAAAACTTACTGTTGGCTGTAGATTCTAATCTATCACTCCGATTTGCAAACGGATTTCACTGAAGCTGTAAATTGCATCCCAGAACATAGTTTAGGGTCCATTACCTCTTTAACTATAGTCATTTTCCTTTCAATTGCAAACGTAACCAGTTTTTCAATGGTGTATTGGTTTAACATAGAAAACTTACTGTTGGCTGTAGATTCTAATCTGTCACTCCGATTTGCAAACGGATTTCACTGAAGCTGTAAATTGCATCCCAGAACATAGTTTAGGGGCCATTACCTCTTCAACTATAGTCATTTTTCTTTCGATTGCAAACGTACCCAGTTTTTCAATGGTGTAATGGTTTACCATAGAAAACTTACCGTTGGCTCTAGATTCTAATCTATCACTCCGATTTGCAAACGGATTTCACTGAAGCTGTAAATTGCATCCCAGAACATAGTTTAGGGGCCATTACCTCTTCAACTATAGTCTTTTTCCTTTCAATTGCAAACGTAACCAGTTTTTCAATGGTGTATTGGTTTAACATAGAAAACTTACTGTTGGCTGTAGATTCTAATCTATCACTCCGATTTGCAAACGGATTTCACTGAAGCTGTAAATTGCATCCCAGAACATAGTTTAGGGGCCATTACCTCTTCAACTATAGTCATTCTCCTTTCAATTGCAAACGTAACCAGTTTTTCAATGGTGTATTGGTTTAACATAGAAAACTTACTGTTGGCTGTAGATTCTAATCTATCACTCCGATTTTCAAATGGATTTCACTGAAGCTGTAAATTGCATCCCAGAACATAGTTTAGGGGCCATTACCTCTTCAACTATAGTCTTTTTCCTTTCAATTGCAAACGTAACCAGTTTTTCAATGGTGTATTGGTTTAACATAGAAAACTTACTGTTGGCTCTAGATTCTAATCTATCACTCCGATTTGCAAACGGATTTCACTGAAGCTGTAAATTGCATCCCAGAACATAGTTTAGGGGCCATTACCTCTTCAACTATAGTCATTCTCCTTTCAATTGCAAACGTAACCAGTTTTTCAATGGTGTATTGGTTTAACATAGAAAACTTACTGTTGGCTGTAGATTCTAATCTATCACTCCGATTTGCAAATGGATTTCACTGAAGCTGTAAATTGCATCCCAGAACATAGTTTAGGGGCCATTACCTCTTCAACTATAGTCATTTTCCTTTCGTTTCAAGGGTGTTTATTGAAATAAAGTCACATGAGTAAAAACAAATACGATCAAATATTCCCCACATGCGGGGAGTAGCAAGTAATAGCTTATCATGTGAGCAAACCATCACCAATCAGAAAATTCAACATTGAAACATAGAAATATATCATAGCTATAACACTGATTGTTTAACACTACTATTATCAGCATTATGGGGTAGGGAAGAAGACGGGAGAAGGGGGTAGGGGAAAAGTAGGAAAGGCAGGGGTAAAAGGGGGTGGGATCCAGAGACGCACCTAGAGTGGGTATACCACAGCATGCCTTAGGTAGCGTCCAGGGGGAAAGAAAAGGAAAAAAAGGGGGAAGGGGAAAGATACGAGTTGAGCTAATTTAGCTTCACAATCAGGGTAAAACAGCCGAGACATCACCTCCCTTCACACATTCCCAAACGACATCTTCTTTATTGTCAGAGGAGAAGAAATGTCATTAAGAGGCCTGGAGTTTTAGAACTCTATGAGTAGGTCCGAAGATTAGAAAACATGGAGAACATGTGAAAGGCCAAGATTCTCTTGCCAGTCGATCCACAGGTCCCATACCTTATAGAAATTGTCTAAAGTATCAAAAATTTTGGCCCTTATGTGCTCCGATGCCATAGTGTTATTGAGTTCCTCGAAGACTGCTTCAACAGACAGAGATTCTTTTCTCCAATTACGTGCCAGATGTCTTTTGGCTTGAGCCATTACAAATTGGATAAATTTGTGGAGAGCATATTTTATTGGGGCTGGTCTGTTTCCAAGCAATATGACCGAGGGGTCTAAATCCGTTTGAAGGTTCGTGATCAATTTGATCTTAGACCAAATAGCCTTCCAGAATCTTTGTGCTTTGGGACAGGCCCACCATGTGTGCCATAGATCTCCAATTTGATTGCACTTACGGAAACAAAGGTCCGTAGATGAAGGATTAAAGAGGTTTAATTTGTATGGGGTAAGATAGACTCTGTGAAGCAGCTTCAGGGATGTCTCAATGGATGAGTAGAATAGGGATCCACGTGTTAAAGTCGTGGAACAGTGGGCCCATCTAGTTTCAGTTATTTCAAACCCACCATCTCTCTCCCAGTCCAGCTGGGCCTTAATTTTCCCATCCAGAACCGGGTGAGAGAGTATGGCATATGTATCCGATATAAAACCCCTATCAATCGGCCGATTTTTGCACCTAATCTCGAACGGGGAGTAGGTGAGGATCGTCCCATGCGGGTCTAAGGCATCCAGGTATTTAAATATCCCAGCTAGTCTGCCCCACTCCTCCCTAGGTACTCTGTATTTCTCGCAAAAATGGTTCGGAGTGCAAATCTTGAAGGCCAGTAGGAATTTACCCACTCTAGTCAATACCTTTTGAATCCACCATTTATATTGCGCTGTTTTTAATCCTAAAGGAAAATCCGGGTTGCCAAATATGGTAGACATGAGTGAGATAGGTGATTGCAAAGTGTAGAGTTGTCTAGTTCTAGACCATAAACTCAAGGCATATGCTGGGATGGGAGAGACTTTTGAGATTTTCTGGATGGGGATAGTACGGGCCCACATGAGTCCTACCATGGTGAAGGGGGCCACCAGCTGTGATTCAATTTCTACCCACAAAGGGGCCGTCTCAGTAGGGGCATTAACACAGGCTAGCTGGGTAAGTCTGGCAGCTTTATAATAATTAAAGAGCAACGGAGCATTAAGGCCTCCAAGGTCTCTGGGCCTGGCTAAGGTTAGATACTTAATCCTGGCCTTCCGGTTCCTCCAAATAAAGCGTTGGATCAGGGTTTGTAAGTGTTGTATCGGTCCTTTGGTGATGGGGATCGGCAAAGTCCTAAAAAGGTATAGTAGTTGGGGCAGTAAAGTCATCCTGACCGCCGCCACCCTACCTAACATAGAGAGGGGGTAGTCGGTCCAAGTCTCCAGATCTTTTGTTAATTTGGCGTACATTGGTGGATAATTAGCTGAGTATAGTTTCTGCGGATCTACAGTTAATTTAATACCCAGGTAGTTTATGTATTTGGGTTGATAAATAAGGCGAGGGGTTTTGCTAAGGCTGTAGCCTGGTTCTGGGGCATGTCGGCTATCATTACTTCCGATTTATCCAGATTCAGTTTGAATCCGGAGAACATCGAAAAGTGGTCGATCTCCTCGAGGAGTTTTGGAATAGAAATATGTGGTGTAGTTAGGGTCAGGAGAATATCATCCGCGAATAGCGAAAGTTTATACTCCTTGGATTTAATTGTGACCCCTGTAATTTCGGATGTTGTCCTTATTCTCTCTGCTAGGGGCTCCATTACCAAAGCAAAGATCGCCGGTGAAAGAGGACATCCTTGTCTCGTGCCCCTTTGTATCGGAAATGTAGTCCTCAAGGAGGCAGGCATTTTTAGTGTGGCGAAGGGGGCTGAATAAAGAGCTGATACCGCATTTAAGTAATTGCCCTTAATTCCGTACTGTTGTAGGACAGCCAGCATGTATGGCCACTTTATAAGGTCAAAGGCCTTTTCCATATCTAAAGATAGGGTGGCCACACATACGGCTGCCCGCTTGCAGGGGTGCTGCAAGTTAACGATTTTTCTTATATTGTCCGGGGCTTGTCTCGTGGGAATAAAGCCAACTTGGTCCTTGTTGACCAAGGCTGGCAAGATTTTGTTTATTCTTTCCGCTAAGATGGAAGTAAAGTCATTTTCCTTTCAATTGCAAACTTAACCAGTTTTTCAATGGTGTATTGGTTTAACATAGAAAACTTACTGTTGGCTGTAGATTCTAATCTATCACTCCGATTTGCAAACGGATTTCACTAAAGCTGTAAATTGCATCCCAGAACATAGTTTAGGGGCCATTACCTCTTCAACTATAGTCATTTTCCTTTCAATTGCAAATGTAACCAGTTTTTCAATGGTGTATTGGCTTAACATAGGAAAACCTACTGTCGGCTCTAGATTCTAATCTATCACTCCGATTTGCAAACGGATTTCACTGAAGCTGTAAATTGCATCGCAGAACATAGTTTAGGGGCCATTACCTCTTGAACTATAGTCATTTTCCTTTCAATTGCAAACGTAACCAGTTTTTCAATGGTGTATTGGCTTAACATAGGAAAACCTACTGTCGGCTCTAGATTCTAATCTATCACTCCGATTTGCAAACGGATTTCACTGAAGCTGTAAATTGCATCCCAGAACATAGTTTAGGGGCCATTACCTCTTCAACTATAGTCATTTTCCTTTCAATTGCAAACGTAACCAGTTTTTCAATGGTGTATTGGTTTAACATAGAAAACTTACTGTTGGCTGTAGATTCTAATCTATCACTCCGATTTGCAAACGGATTTCACTGAAGCTGTAAATTGCATCCCAGAACATAGTTTAGGGGCCATTACCTCTTCAACTATAGTCATTTTCCTTTCAATTGCAAACATAACCAGTTTTTCAATGGTGTATTGGTTTAACATAGAACACTTACTGTTGGCTGTAGATTCTAATCTATCACTCCGATTTGCAAACGTATTTCACTGAAGCTGTAAATTGCATCCCAGAACATAGTTTAGGGTCCATGACCTCTTCAACTATAGTCATTTTCCTTTCAATTGCAAACGTAACCAGTTTTTCAATGGTGTATTGGTTTAACATAGAAAACTCAAGGGGGCGTGGCTGGCTGCTGAGCTGCATGGCTGTGTGAGACCAGAGCTCTCTGCCTGAATACCAGAAAAAGCTACCTAAAGCACTCTGAGGAGCCCCAATTTCTACCCTAAAAGATGGCAGGACACCCTGAGAGCGACTGGGAGTACAGGAGAGCGAAATCAGGGAGGAATTACAGCTCCCCAGCCCTGAGAAAGCTGTCTTCCTTCTATGAAGATGACATCCAAGATGGCCACCGCTCTCACAGCAGGGAAGCCCTGGAGAGGCCAATCCACAAGACTCCATCTCCCATACCGCTGAGAAACAGGTTTGATCCCCTTCTCACACCTTTCCACAGGGGCCATGAAGCGCTGTATGAAGAGGACAGCGATGAGGAATCTTTCCGGCGGCAGCGGCAGGCCAAGAAACTCCGCGAACGGAGCCCTCTGAAGCCGGGACCTATAGTAAGCCAGCAGGCCGATGCGGACTTCCAGGACGCCCAGGTACCGCTACGCGTACGTTCCCCTGCTCCAAGCGTACGTTTTGACGCATCCGAAGGTACGGAAAATACGCATCCCGATGGCCCAGGCGTACAATTGGATGCATCCAACCATCCCAAAAATACGCAATACTCCTCTCCAGGCATACAAACATCCGCATTAACACACCACAATGTGCAAGCTCTTCCCCAACGTGTACAAAAGGACTCCAGATCATATAGACAATCCCAATCTCTGGACCCTCTGGAATCTTTTCCTGTAACGGATCAACTGACCTCACAACAATTTTTGAAAGACTTCATGCTCTCTTTCAGAGCAGTTATCCAGGAAGATATTGGTGAAGTCAGAGCTGATCTTCAAAATTTAGCAGGTCATGTCTCCCAGATTGCAGGAGAAACTGACTCCAGAATATCCAAACTGGAGAGAAGAATCGAGGAGATGACCATTGCCCACAACCATCTTGTCGGTGCCCACAAGAACTTACTGGAACAGAATAGATGGATGAAAGAAAACATTTCAGATAATGAAGACAGAAACCGTCGGAACAACATCAAGATCAGAGGTGTTCCAGAATCAGTAAATTCAAATGATCTTAAAGATTATGTCAAGGACATTTTGAAAAGTACAGCTCCAGACCTTCCAGACCAAGAGCTAGTTATCGACAGGGCCCACCGCCTGCCAAAGCCTGCTCATGTCGCCAAACACTTACCGCGGGATGTCATCACAAGAGTCCACTTTTTTCATGCCAAGGAGAGATTGCTTGCTGCAACTAGAGGAGGGAAAAAATTGCCTAAGCCTTACCAAGACCTCACCCTCTACCAGGACCTCTCTCAAGCAACACTTTATGCAAGAAGACAATTCTCGGAAATTACCACCACTCTACGTCACAGGAAAATAGACTACTCCTGGGGTTTCCCACCAAAGCTTCTAATAACTGACCAAGGAGTAACCTATGCTGCCAGAAGTCCCAAAGAAGCGTACAACCTACTGGCTAAATGGGATATTCCGATCTTTGTTCCAAGGGACCCCAGGAAAGACAAGCCAATTTACCAGGTTACCTTATCTAAACAACTGGCTTCTCTGAGACAAGCTCCCAAAAGCACCCCATTGAATCAGATGGACACTACTTCACCTCCTGACCAAACCAAAAATGAGAACTCTGCAGGGGCTCTCTCAGTCCCATAAGCGTATGGTATTCTCCACAAACTTTTTTCCCCCAAGAAGCTTCTTTCCTTAGGGTACAATCCCTACTTTCCCCTGAGGGGATCGGCTTGATTCTGAACCACTTTGTGGTTGCACCACCAATCAAGCTCCTTTTTTGGATCCAAATAGGTCCGAACTAGAGTTTTCTTGTTCCTATTGTTCCTACTGTCATTGGTTGCCTAAGTTACATTTTGCCTTCTTAAGGCTCCTTTATCTGGAGTCTCAGCTGGGAGGATTTTTGAAATCCCCCATTCTCCAGATCGGCAACTAACTGGAAGGTAGAACCGGATGCCTACCAGTATGTTGCCTATTTTTCTGTTACCTCTTCTTGTTTCAATGTTATGCAGATTGTTGTCCTTTTCAATTTTCATCTACTTTATCAACATTATGATGTGCAGAGGTGTATCGGATGTTCCAGGACTGTCTCGTGAAGGATCGACAGAATGGTATGGTCGGTATGAATGCAAAGGTTTTAGCAAATATGGTTTTAGACTGTAACATTTTGTCAATTAATGTGAGGACTTAATTCTTATAGAAAGCGATTTCTCTTACAAAAATTGATAAAAGAACAGGGTGCAGACATTGTGTGCATACAAGAGACACATTTAACAAAAATCTCAGCAAGTAGGCTTAAATTACATCAATTTTCCAAATTATTTCATTCCACTCTAAAAAGTAACAAGAAAAAAGCAGGGGTTTGTATTGCTGTAAAAGAGACCTTAAATAGCGAAGATGGCAGATTAGTGATTGTAAAAGGAACAATTAATTCCCAAGACTACACCTTCACAAATGTATACGCCCCCAATTCACACCAATTGAAATTCATCAACAAAAAACTAAAAAAGATTTTATCATTTCAAAAAGGACACCTTTTTGTGTCTGGTGATTTCAATGCAGTAGCTGACATAAAAATGGATTGCACATCTAACACCAGGAGATCACACTCCGTTTTACAATCCGCCTTATTGGATTCCGAACTTTACGATTCATGGAGGTGTTTTAATCCTAAATCCAATGAGTTTACCTATTACTCGCCTATTCATAAATCCTTTTCACGTATCGATTACTGTTTGGTTTACTCTGCCTCTAATCTCAAATGTTGATATACCACCTAGAATATGGTCGGATCATTCACCATTACTTACAAAATTTAAATTAGAAAATTCCCCTGCTCATCCTCATTTATGGAAACTGAATAAATATATTTTAAATTCTGAACACTCGCACCCCATCATAAAGAAAGAACTTGCTGAATACTTCAAATTCAATGATACAAAAGATGTCTCCAAAATGACTTTATGGAATGCACACAAGGCCTGCATCAGAGGTGTATTTATGAAATTAAGTGCAATACATAAGAAAAAAAGAAAAGAAAATACTAATAGACTACTGCAAAAAATTAAATCCCTAGAAAAAGAAATTTTTACCAACAAAAAACATGATCTAATTAAGGTTTTAGAGGAAACTAGACAAGAATTAGCGGATACCATGTATCATGAATATGATAAGTGGCAAACTATTCTCAGGGAAAACTGGTATTACGACAATAACAGGGCTGGAAAGGCAATGGCCAGAAAATAAAAGGCAAAAGGATATACAGAGAATAGTAAAAATAACACACCCCCACTCTAAAACTACAGTTCACCACCCGCAGGATATAGTAGACGCCCTTGCTTCATATTATGAGTCCCTTTACAATCTAGAATCAGACCCAAACACCCATAATCCAAATATACAGGAGATAGATAGATATCTCAACAAGATTAATCTTCCATCCTTGTCTGAATTTGAGCAGAAAACCCTACAGATCCCCTTTAACCAGCAGGAAGTAAGTTTAGCTATAAACTCTCTCAAAAATGATAAGGCTCCAGGGCCAGATGGCTATATTAACAACTATTACAAAAAATTTGCAACCATCTTATTAAAGCCCCTCACAGATATGTATAATGAGGTAGCATTATCAGGAATATTCCCCAAGGAGTCATTATCTGCTTTGATCTCCACCATTCCCAAAGAAGGCAAGGACCCCTCAGATCCAGGTAACTACAGACCCATATCATTGTTAAACACTGACTTAAAGATCTACGCTAAAGTTATAGCAAATAGACTTACCCCTTTAATGCCCCAGATGCTACACTCTGACCAAGTGGGTTTTACAAGACACAGATCGACTTGTGATGGCACTTGGAAAGCTCTTGCCTTGATTCACAAGATTAGACTCTGTCGAACGCCTACTCTTTTGGTGTCCCTTGATGCCGAAAAGGCGTTCGACAGAGTTAATTGGATATATTTATCAAGAGTCCTTGTTAAGTTTGGAATCCCCAATTTTGCTAAACAAAGCAATTTTGGCATTATACACCCAGCCCTCGGCCAAAGTCTATTCATCTGGTTCTTTATCCCACTCATTTAACATTAGAAATGGTACCCGTCAGGGCAACCCCCTTTCCCCTCTGATTTTTAATCTAACCTTGGAACCACTAGCCCAAAGCATAAGAGACAATCCCCAAATTCATGGCATAAAACTAAATCAATCCATCAATAAACTAAGCCTATATGCAGACGACATTATACTATTTCTCCAGAAGCCATTAATATCATTACCACCAGCCATTACAGAAATCAATAATTTCTCCCGTATTTCCTTTTACAAACTCAATCAAAAGAAAACGGTGATCCTCCCATGTTTTATCCCCCAAAAAATTAGAGAAACTCTCAAGGAATCATGCGGTTTTTCTTGGAATGACACTACAATAAAATACCTGGGAATACAGCTGACCCCACTTCTAACTCAGTTATATAAAGAAAATTACAACCCCTGGCTGAAGAAGTTCAAAATTAAATTAGAGGCATTAGCTAAAATGGAATATTCCTGGTTGGGCAGAGCAGCGGCCTTTAAAATGATAATACTCCCCCAACTCCTCTACCTATACAGGAATCTTCCAATTAAAGTCCCTCAGACCTTTTTCAACACATTACAAAAACTCCTTAACCAATTTATCCTTCTGAATAAAAAATCTAGATTTTCTTATAAGGTTCTAACCTCCCATACCTCAAATCTAGGTCTTGGAGTTCCTAATTTAGAACTCTATTACAAGTCAACCCTGCTAGACCAGTCTAGATCAATATGGCTGGAAGATAATACTAAACAATGGTTCTCCATAGAAGAGGAGCAGCTTTCATGTAACTCGTATAGACTATTTCTGGTATCTCGGCTGATCTGGCAGATCAGACATAGTAATTATAATCCCATTACGGCCAATACTTTAAGAATATGGAAGGAAATGATAAAAATCTCCAAAGATGACCCTTTAGCAATAGAAATGGACACTCCTTTGATAGCCTTACATATGGTCATTAGAGGTATTGATATACAAAATTGGACCGATGTAGGTATTAAACATATTGAAGACCTATTGGAAAACAACAAGATCAAATCTTTTGATCAATTAAGATCAAACTATAATATTCCTACCACTGATTCAGCCACATATGCAAAAATTGGTAGATTTTTCAATAAACACCCATACAGTCCCATTACCATAACTCCCCAAATCAAAAAGCTACTTCAGCCAGAAGGTAGCTCTATTAAGGGTACTTCACCCTTCATCTTTGAAAGAAAAATTCCCAATGTTACAATTAAAGAAATGGCAGGATTACTTGGGAGTTGAAATTAATTTAGAAGAATGGGAACTCACACTAAAATCGGTTAAACAGTCTTCACATTGTGTGAACCATCATGAAGGCCTATTAAAAACAATATGGCAATGGTACATGTCTCCGGAGAAATTGGCTAAGTTTGACTCGGGTACTTCTCCCTTGTGTTGGAGAGGATGCAATTTACTAGGATCTATTGGTCATCTACTTTGGGATTGCCCGAAATTGGCAACACTTAGGAGTAATATTGAGGGGTTCCTGAGAAAATTACCTATGTCATTACAATCCATCCCTTCTGGTATGGCTCTCTTGCATCTGGGTGTTAGGGACTTACCTCCTCAGGAGAAACTCATCTACAACCACATACTCATCACCACTAGAAACCAGTTAGCTGTCAATTGGAAGTCTGATACTATACCGACTCTGGGGCAAATACTGAGAATTGTGGAATCTAATCTCCTTGCGGAAAAAGCCTGGGCAATTAGGAATGGCAGTTTGAAGTCCTTTATGAGCAGAGCTTGTCTCTGGCCCACAATATACAGAAACTCAAAGTTACTGAAATTTTGAGGATTGTTTTCTCTCTCACATTTGATTGATTGACTGACTGACTGAATGAATGATTGTATGTTTCTTGTCTGTCCTCACGAGACTGTTCCTGGAAATTCTCATGATATTGCTACTGTGAATCGTCAACTTATTTGTTTGTGGATTCATCTCTGGTTCTCAGTTACCCACACACTATGCTTTCTAGGACAACACTACATAGTGTTAATGTAGATTAGATTGTTTGGTTTCTAGGTTCGCCTAGTATAAGTTAATCTATGGTTAATCAAACCTGAAAGATTGAAATAAACTATATACTCAATAATTAATACAGATTAATAACATCAGCTGCAAAAGTAAACTATATGAAGTCAACCACCAGACTTTTAGTTTCTCCAGATACCACAATAATCATAATCCTTATATGGCCATCTAGGATATATATTAAACTCTGAGATCACTCCTTGGAGTCTCTGTAGGGTGGTATCAGTCCCCCATTCTCCAAGTTGAGAGATCCATATAACCCATTACATATAGGTGATACATAAACACTCTTAATAAGACGGTATTTGAGTAACTTACATAAGTACTCTTGTTTAGGATCTACATCCCCCTTTCTACTTCTTGATTGATGGTAATTATAGATCCCGAAAACAATCTTCTTTCCTTTCTTGACTTATAAAGATATAATTAGCACTATAATACGTCAAGTAATATTCTTGACCTGCCCTATTAATTAGAGTAGTGTACACAATTTAAACTCCTACATATAAACCATTTGTCTATTTCAAGGTCTAGAATCATTTCTTAATTGGCATATGACAGGATGACAACATAATATTGTTCATGTCAATTTATATTCTTGCTACTAATGTTGTTTATTATACTTAGATTTTCAATTTTCTGTAATCTATTGATGGTGTATATGCAACACGGTTATTTCGCATAATCTGTACACTACTGTAATCCTATTATTTCTTCTGTATGTATGTGTTCTCTAAAAAATTTTCAATAAAAAATATTGGAATTGGTTTAACATAGAAAACTTACTGTTGGCTCTAGATTCTAATCTATCACTCCGATTTGCAAACGGATTTCACTGAAGCTGTAAATTGCATCCCAGAAAATAGTTTAGGGGCCATTACCTCTTCAACTATAGTCATTTTTCTTTCAATTGCAAACGTAACCAGTTTTTCAATGGTGTATTGGTTTAAACAATATTCACAAACACCTGATAACTTAAACTAACAACACAATTGTTGCCTCTTTAGTAGGATATAAAATGTAAATTTTAATAAATAAAGATATAAAATACACCCTGAGCTAGCTGTCTTAATTACAAACTCATAACTTATGAACTAGGGGTCTATAATAAGCGACGCTGGAAAGATTACTCCCCCCCCCCCCTTACAGTTCATATCGTCAATAATAAATTACACAAAACCCCCACCAAAATAACCCAACATGTTTCACTTCCTAGCGGAAGCTTTTTCAAGGGAACAAAGTGAAGTGCAAAAAGTGCATTGGTGCTAAGGTGCAATATTATTAA
Organism: Hyperolius riggenbachi; assembly: GCF_040937935.1. Lineage (NCBI taxonomy): Eukaryota > Metazoa > Chordata > Amphibia > Anura > Hyperoliidae > Hyperolius > Hyperolius riggenbachi. Next base: position 350,305,874 of record NC_090649.1, on the reverse strand, counting down.
AACAAAGAAAATAACATGAGTCAAACAGCATGTCCGCTCATGACAGAAGGCTGCTGTCATGAGCGGACACGCTGTTTGGCTCATGTTATTTTCTTTGTTTTAATAATATTGCACCTTAGCACCAATGCACTTTTTGCACTTCACTTTGTTCCCTTGAAAAAGTTTCCGCTAGGAAGTGAAACATGTTGGGTTATTTTGGTGGGGGTTTTGTGTAATTTATTATTGACGATATGAACTGTAAGGGGGGGGGAAGTAATCTTTCCAGTGTCGCTTAGTATAGACCCCTAGTTCATAAGTTATGAGTTTGTAATTAAGACAGCTAGCTCAGGGTGTATTTTATATTTTTATTTATTAAAAGTTACGTTTTATATCCTACTAAAGAGGCAACAATTGTGTTGTTAGTGTATTGGTTTAACATAGAAAACTTACTGTTGGCTGTAGATTCTAATCTATCACTCCGATTTGCAAATGGATTTCACTGAAGCTGTAAATTGCATCCCAGAACATAGTTTAGGGGCCATTACCTCTTCAACTTTGCAATATGTAACAGGAGAGAATGATAGGGAGTGCGCAGATAGTGGAGAAAGCTGTTTTATCTTCCGAATTGGAACTACATTGGCCCACATGCATCCTGGCAATGACATGGGGGAAAGGAGCTCAGACTCGATGTCTACCCAAATAGGTTGAATATGATTATAATTAGTTACTGCCAGTTGGGCTACCCGGGCTGCATAGTAATATTGCTTGAAGATTGGCACATTGAGACCTCCAGAAGTCTTAGGTTTAGCTAGTGTCAGATAATTAATCCTAGCTCTCTTATGTTTCCAGATAAATTTGTGTACATCTCTCTGAAATCGAAGAAGAGCGCTAATCTTAATAGGCACAGGCAAGACCCTAAGTAAGTATAATAATTGTTGGAATAGTGTCATCTTTATGGCGTTGGCTCTACCAGACAACGACAGAGGATATGCGTCCCACTGCAGAAGATCAGCCTGCAGTTTTCTGTACATATTAGGGTAATTAACTTCATATAGTTGTAAAGGATCAATAGGAAGTTGTATTCCCAGATACTTTAAGTGTTTATGTTGATAAGCTAACCCAAGGGACTGTGCCAGATTTCTGGCATCACTTTGGGAAATTTGAGAAACCATAAGTTCAGACTTCTCCAGATTTAAATGAAGGCCTGAAAATCTAGAGAATTTTCCTAGGATCCTCAGGAGATTAGGCAAAGATGTGTAAGGAGAGGTGAGCGTAAGTAGGATGTCATCTGCGAAGAGACTCAATTTGTGGTCTATGTTTCCCACTGTAACACCTAAAACTTCTTTGGAGTCCCTGATCTTAATGGCTAGAGGCTCAATGGCCAGAGCAAATATCCCTGGAGAAAGGGGGCACCCTTGTCTTGTTCCTCGAGTTATCAGGAAGTAAGACTGGACCTGGGCTGGAAGTTTATGATAAGCAGAGGGGGCTGAATAAAGAACTTTTATTGCATTAAAAAATTCGCCAAAAAATCCAAATCTTGTGAGAGTAGAAATCATATACTGCCATTTAACGCCATCGAAAGCTTTCTCCATGTCTAACGATAGGATGGCTAACTTTTGGGAAGTGCGAATACAATGATGCTGTAAATCAATTATCTTTCGAATGTTGTCGGGCACCTGCCTGTGGGGTATAAACCCAACTTGGTCTTTATGAACTAGAGCGGGGAGAACAGAGTTTAATCTTACTGCTAGTATTGATGTAAAAACTTTGTAGTCCACTCCTAACAAGGAGATTGGCCTATAATTTTTAGTGGACAAAGGATCCCTAGGAGGCTTGTGGATAACACAAATGGCAGAAGCCAAAAACTCAGGTGGAGGGGTGCCCCCTTTCAACATGAAATTATAAAATTTTAACAGGTGTGGGGATAAAATGTCCTCAAACTTTTTGTAATATATTGATGAAAAGCCATCTGGACTAGGGGCCTTCGATCTTTTTAGATTTTTAATTACCTCATGGAGCTCATCATGTGAAATTGGGACATTAAGTAGTTTAGCTGCATCTTGAGTTAGTGTATGTTTGACCGTGTCTCTTAGTAACTTATCTCCCTCTTCTCTCTCATTCTCCTGAGGATCATCAGTATATAGTTTCTTATAGTAGTTAAGAAATGTACCATATATATTTTCTGGATTAGAAGTGATCTTGCCACTTGCCTCACGAATGTTGGGTATGGCATTCATGGTTTGTTTCGCACGAAGCCTCTTCGCCAACCATGTCTTGGCCTTATTAAGCTGAACATGGGCTGTGGCACCCAACCATCTCAGGGCCTTCTCTGTATCTGCGCCCTGAATCGTATTAGCTTGAAGTTGGAGATCAGCAATCTGTTTCTGCAGGTATCTAGTGGGGTTAGACTAGTTTAATTCTTTGAGGACACAAATCTTGTGTTCTATATTGGCTAATACTATACCCTTATCCTTCTTCATTTTTGAGGCTATTTTTATGAGTTCACCTCTTACAACTGCCTTATGGGCTGACCAGCAAATTCCTGGGCCTACATCAGGAGTGTCATTGTCTGTAAAGTAATGTTGAAGACAAGTTGAAACCTGCTCCACAATCTCAGGGTTCACAAGCAGTGACTCATTAAGCCTCCATGGGGACCTAGATGTACTCGGGACAGGGGATCTCAAAACCGTGAGGACTGGATCATGGTCTGATAATGTTGATAACAAATGCCTAGAATATATTAAGGCAGGGGCACACGAAGAAGAAATAAGTATAAGATCAATTCTAGTGTAAGAGTTGTGAGTGGCTGAATGGAAAGTATATCCCCTTTTAGAGCCATTATGCTCTCTCCAGGAGTCTATGAACAAATGGTCTTTAAGGAATGAGTCAAATAATTTAGTATATTTTTCCCAGTAACCCGACCTGATGAGGAAGATCTATCCAGCTGATCATTAGGAATCATATTGAAATCCCCTGCCCAGATGACACTATCATTTGTCAAAGACAGTAAAATATCAGAGATGTTGTTAATCGTGCGTAAACGGTCAGCTGGGGGTGCATACATGTTAATTATACATACAGTTTTACCATCATATATACCAGTCAAAATGGAGTATGTGCCATCTTTGTCAGAATTGTGGGTGAGAATTTCAATGGGGAATGAGTCAGAAATTAGGGTCACAACTCCTCTACTCCTTCTCTTGTAAGAAGAGGCAAAAAAGCAATGACATTTTTTATGGTAAAATTTTGGTTCAGCTGCAGGTGAAAAGTGGGTCTCCTGAAGACAAAGAATGTCCAGAGAATGCCTGGCCAGGTCTCTGAGAATCATGTTCCTTCTATGAGGAGAACACAAACCTCCCGTGTTCTGAGACAGAACTCTTACCAGTCTAGAAAACATGGAATACAAAGTTACCAGACCAGCTGGAGACCCCGAGGAGGGGGCAGGCCTTTAAGACATCAAAGGGTTTCACTTTAACAATATTTGGCATATACATAAAGACTAATGTAATGGATTTGGGTTTGAGAGAGAAAGAACTGAAGATCAGCACAAACAGTGCCATAGGCAGGGAGGGATGTGAGTCTATAATAGAGCGACTCATCATCAACCTACCTAAACGCGGGCAGACATTATAGTGCAGGCCTATCCACCACCATATTATATTAATGTAGATTCGTATACTCCAGGCCTAAGGGGCCTAACTGAAATTACTTTGCAGTATGTAACAGGAGAGAAATTCTGAATGCAATCAACCAAAGACTAAAAAGGAAAAAGGAAAATAAAACATAGAGAGACCAAGTAAAGCATTTGTTATATCAATATTTGCAAACCAACTAGTGAAGTTCTGTCCTTGATCCAATAAAGATTCTTCAGACCAACATCATAAAGTGGTCTCTTTTGTAGCCATCTTCGGTCCAACATCATAAAGTGGACACTCATATCTCGAGAAGAACATGTCAAAAGAAAATTGCCAAGCAGCCAATAACTCTGAACTGACTACATAGACGAGTCTACAAGAGACCCACTACCTGATGATGATAGCACGGGATCAGATATCCTCCAATGATTCCGCAGAAGTATGGCGTGATAAGGCTGGTTCCGGAGGGGCCTCTGAGGGTCCCGGGTGCCGGGGGAATCCCTCGTGGGTGTCAGTGGCAATCCTCTCCTAGACGCTCTCCTTAGGTTTTGTCTGGGCTGGGGATCCGGAATCTCAAATGGTATTTTAAGTTCTTTTAGTGCTTCTTCCGCATCATCCATGACTTTGCAGACAAATTGCTTAGTACCTACTCGGAAAGACAGGGAAAAGGGGAAACCCCACTTGTAATGGATAGCGGCCTTCTGGAGGGCAAGGGTGTAAGGCCGCATTGCTCTCCTTTTCTGGATAGTACTTGGAGCCAAGTCCGCAAATATCTGGACAGACTGGGGCATTCCCGGTATAGAAGGGAGATCTCCTTGCAGCCAGCAAGATTTTATCTCTGGCATCCTCCGTACAGTATTTTGCAATGACGTCACGAGGTAGTTTGGAATTCCGCGGACGCACCAGGGCTCTATGAATTCTAATCACCCGCAGCAGTGATTGATCCACTTGTGGTAGTAAGGCCGTGGAGAGATTAGCCGCAGTTGCCTCTAAGTCAACTATACTTTCCGGAAGGCCTCGAATCCTAACATTAGCCCTTCTGCTCCGATTCTCCAGGTCCTCGAGTTTATCATCTACAAAATCGAGTCTAGCGTCATGTTTTTTTGATTGCCGCTGTATTAGTGGCTACAGACATGGCCAGGTCATCAGTCTGTTTTTCCAGCGTGTGTACCCTGTCCCCTATATCGCTGATTTGCCTGGTCATCTCGGAAACCGCTTCCCTCAGTTCTTGCCTGAATATGTTTTTCATTATTTCAATAAAGGTAGTCACTGACATACCTCCAGCCAATATCGGCGGCGGGCACGATGATGCCGACTTATCCGGGAAGAGGGATCGCTTAGTGATGCTTCAGCAGCCATGACTGTGTCCCCTCGTGGAGACGTGCTGGCGGCCATTAGAGTTGGGCCGAACGGTTCGCCTGCGAACGGTTCCATGCGAACTTCAGTGGTTCGCGTTCGCGTCCCGCAGGCGAACCTTTGCGGAAGTTCGGTTCGCCCCATAATGCACATGGAGGGTCAACTTTGACCCTCTACATCACAGTCAGCAGGCCCAGTGTAGCCAATTAGGCTACACTAGCCCCTGGAGCCCCACCCCCCCTTATATAAGGCAGGCACCGGCGGCCATTACGGCCACTCGTGTGCCTGCATTAGTCAGAGTAGGGCGAGCTGCTGCAGACTGTCTCTCAGGGAAAGATTAGTTAGGCTTAGCTTGTTCCTGTCTGGCTGCATACCTGTTCTGTGAACCCACCACTGCATACCTGTGCTGTGAACCCACCACTGCATACCTGTGCTGTGAACCCACCACTGCATACCTGTTCTGTTCAGTGGACCCGCCACTGTATACCTGTTCATTGAACCCACCACTGCATACCTGTGCTGTGAACCCACCACTGCATACCTGTGCTGTGAACCCACCACTGCATACCTGTGCTGTGAACCCACCACTGCATACCTGTTCTGTTCAGTGGACCCGCCACTGCATACCTGTTCTGTTTAGTGAACCGCCACTGTATACCTGTTCTGTTTAGTGAACCCGCCACTGCATACCTGTTCTGTTCAGTGAACCCACCGCATCAGTGCGCATACCTGTTCTCTTCAGTGGACCCGCCACTGCATACCTGTTCTGTTTAGTGAACCGCCACTGTATACCTGTTCTGTTTAGTGAACCGCCACTGTATACCTGTTCTGTTTAGTGAACCCGCCACTGCATACCTGTTCTGTTCAGTGGACCCGCCACTGCATACCTGTTCTGTTTAGTGAACCCGCCACTGCATACCTGTTCTGTTCAGTGGACCCACCGCATCAGTGCGCATACCTGTGCAGTTAAGTGAACCCGCCACTGCATACCTGTTCTGTTCAGTGGACCCGCCACTGCTTACCTGTTCTGTTTAGTGAACTGCCACTGTATACCTGTTCTGTTTAGTGAACCCGCCACTGCATACCTGTTCTGTTCAGTGGACCCGCCACTGCATACCTGTTCTGTTTAGTGAACCGCCACTGTATACCTGTTCTGTTTAGTGAACCCGCCACTGCATACCTGTTCTGTTCAGTGAACCCACCGCATCAGTGCGCATACCTGTGCAGTTAAGTGAACCCGCCACTGCATACCTGTTCTGTTCAGTGAACCCACCGCATCAGTGCGCATACCTGTGCAGTTAAGTGAACCCGCCACTGCATACCTGTTCTGTTCAGTGAACCCACCGCATCAGTGCGCATACCTGTGCAGTTAAGTGAACCCGCCACTGCATACCTGTTCTGTTCAGTGGACCCGCCACTGCATACCTGTTCTGTTTAGTGAACCGCCACTGTATACCTGTTCTGTTTAGTGAACCCGCCACTGCATACCTGTTCTGTTTAGTGAACCCGCCACTGCATACCTGTTCTGTTCAGTGGACCCGCCACTGCTTACCTGTTCTGTTTAGTGAACCGCCACTGTATACCTGTTCTGTTTAGTGAACCCGCCACTGCATACCTGTTCTGTTCAGTGAACCCACCGCATCAGTGCGCATACCTGTGCAGTTAAGTGAACCCGCCACTGCATACCTGTTCTGTTCAGTGAACCTACCGCATCAGTGCGCATACCTGTGCAGTTAAGTGAACCCGCCACTGCATACCTGTTCTGTTCAGTGGACCCGCCACTGCATACCTGTTCTGTGAACCCGCCACTGTATACCTGTTCTGTTCAGTGAACCCACCGCATCAGTGCGCATACCTGTGCAGTTAAGTGAACCCACCTACCTACGTGAGTGCACGCAGTGTGATATACCACTCCGTGCATACCCGATATGGACAAAACAGGTAGAGGAAGAGGTAGTGGCAGAGCCAGAGGAAGGCCACCCGGCAGGTCTGCGCGAGGTCGTGTAAATGTAATTTCGTGTGGACCTGGCCCACAGTACAGTGCTCGGAAGAAGGCACGTCCCATCACCTCCCAAGATTGTCAGGACGTGGTTGAGTATTTAGCGACACAGAACACCTCATCTTGCTCAGCCACCAGTGCTACTACTAGCACCACTTCCGCTGCATTTGACACTTCGCAAGAATTATTTAGTGGTGAAATCACTGATGCACAGCCATTGTTGTTACAGCCAGATGAATTTTCACCAGCTCATATGTCTGAGTTACGCGGCAACATTATGGATGTAACGTGTAAGGAGGATGAAGGACCTACTGATGTTGGTGCATGTTTGGATTTGTCTGAGGCAAGCGAAGCTGGGCAGGATGATTACGATGATGACGATGATAGGGATCCTCTGTATGTACCCAATAGAGGAGATGAAGAGGGGGACAGTTCAGAGGGGGAGTCAGAGAGTAGGAGGAGGAGAGAAGTTGCTGAAAGAAGCTGGGGCAGCTCTTCGTCAGAAACAGCTGGTGGCAGTGTCCGGCACCATGTATTGCCACCTATGTACAGCCAGCCAACTTGCCCTTCAGCATCAGCTGCTGAGGTCCCCATAGTGCCCACATCCCAGGGTGGCTCAGCGGTGTGGAAATTTTTTAATGTGTGTGCCTCAGATCGGACCAAAGCCATCTGCTCGCTCTGCCAACAAAAATTGAGCCGTGGAAAGGCCAACACTCACGTAGGGACAAGTGCCTTACGAAGGCACCTGGAGAAAAGGCACAAACAGCAATGGGATGGCCACCTGAGCAAAAGCAGCAGCAGCACACAAAAGCAAAGCCACCCTCCTTCTCCTCTTCCTCCTCCATCAGGTGCATTATCTGCTTCTGCCGCTTTCTCCCTTCCACCTTCACAGGCACCCTCCTCCACTCCGCCTCTGCCCTTGAGCGCTTTCTGCTCCTCTGCCCACAGCAGCAGTCAGGTGTCCGTGAAGGAAATGTTTGAGCGGAAGAAGCCAATTTCGGCCAGTCACCCCCTTGCCCGCCGTCTGACAGCTGGCGTGGCGGAACTGTTAGCTCGGCAGCTGTTACCATACCGGCTGGTGGACTCTGAGGCCTTCCGTAAATTTGTGGCCATCGGAACACCGCAGTGGAAGATGCCAGGCCGCACTTATTTTTCGAGAAAGGCCATACCCCAACTGCACCGTGAAGTTGAGAGGCAAGTGGTGTCATCTCTTGCGAAGAGCGTTGGGTCAAGGGTACACCTGACCACGGATGCCTGGTCTGCCAAGCACGGGCAGGGCCGCTACATTACCTACACAGCCCATTGGGTGAACCTGGTGGTGAACGATGGCAAGCAGGGCGCAGCGGACCAAATTGTGACACCTCCACGGCTTGCAGGCAGGCCTCCTGCCACCTCCTCTCCTCCTGCTACATGCTCTTCGCTGTCCTCCTCCTCCTTGGCTGAGTGGCAGTTCTCCTCTCCAGCTACACAGCCCCAGCTCCGCAGGGCCTATGCTGCATGCCAGGTACGACGGTGTCACGCCATCTTAGACATGGCTTGTCTCAAAGCGGAGAGTCACACTGGAGCAGCTCTCCTGGCTGCTCTTAAGAAACAGGTGGATGAGTGGCTGACCCCGCACCACCTGGAGATAGGCAACGTGGTGTGCGACAACGGCAGCAATCTGCTTGCCGCTTTGCATATGGGGAAGCTGACACACATACCCTGCATGGCACATGTCATGAATCTAGTGGTTCAAAGATTTGTGGCAAAGTACCCTGGCTTAGCGAATGTCCTGAAGCAGGCCAGGAAGTTCTGTGGGCATTTGAGGCGGTCTTACACAGCCATGGCACGCTTTGCGGAAATTCAGCGCAAAAACAACATGCCGGTGAGACGCCTCATTTACGATAGCCCGACTCACTGGAACTCGACCCTGCTCATGTTCTCCCGCCTGCTAGAACAGAAGAAAGCCGTGACCCACTACCTCTACAACTGGAGTAGAATGAAACAGTCTGGGAAGATGGGGATGTTCTGGCCCGACAACTGGACACTGATGGAGAATGCATGCAGGCTCATGCGGCCGTTTGAGGAGGTGACCAACCTGGTGAGCCGCAGTGAGGGCACCATCAGCGACTTAATTCCCTACGCTTACTTCTTGGAGCGTGCTGTGCGTAGAGTGGCGGATGAAGCTGCGAATGAGCGTGACCAGGAACCGTTACGGCAGGAACAGGCATGGGACCAATTTTCATCAGACCCAGCTGTTTCCTCAACACCTGCGGCAGCACAGAGGGGGGAGGAGGAGGAAGAAGAGAAGTCGTGTGCAGAAGACGAATCAGACTCAGAGGATGATGAGCAAGGTGTTTCTTTGGGGGAGGAGGAGGAGGAGGAGGGGACAGCGGCAGGAGAACAACCTCAGCAGGCATCGCAAGGGGCTTGTGCTGCTCAACCTTCCCGTGGTATTGTTCGCGGCTGGGGGGAGGAGGTTGACTTACCTGACGTCACTGAGGAAGAGCAAGAGGAGATGGAGGGTACTGGATCCGACTTTGTGCAGATGTCGTCTTTTATGCTGTCCTGCCTGTTGAGGGACCCCCGTATAAAAAACCTCAAGGGGAATGAGCTGTACTGGGTGGCCACACTACTAGACCCTCGGTACAGGCACAAAGTGGCGGACCTGTTACCAACTCACCGGAAGGTGGAAAGGATGCAGCACATGCAGAACCAGCTGTCAACTATGCTTTACAATGCCTTTAAGGGTGATGTGACGGCACAACGCCAGCAAGGTACCACTGCCACTAATCCTCCTCCCGTGTCCACGCAGTCAAAGACAGGACGCTCCAGCGATCTCATGGTGATGTCGGACATGCGGACGTTCTTTAGTCCAACGCCTCGCCGTAGCCCTTCCGGATCCACCCTCCACCAACGCCTGGAACGGCAGGTAGCCGACTACCTGGCCTTAAGTGTGGATGTAGACACTGCTGTGAACAGCGATGAGGAACCCTTGAACTACTGGGTGCGCAGGCTTGACCTGTGGCCAGAGCTGTCCCAATTTGCCATCCAACTTCTCTCCTGCCCTGCCGCAAGCGTCCTCTCAGAAAGGACCTTCAGCGCAGCTGGAGGCATTGTCACAGAGAAGAGAAGTCGCCTAAGTCACAAAAGTGTTAAGTACCTCACCTTTATCAAAATGAATGAGGCATGGATCCCGGAGGGCTGCTGCCCGCCCCAAGACTAAGTCAGTCCCCGCACATACAGCATCTCTGCCTGCACGCCGTGTGACTGGCTGCCTGGCCTGCCCCAAGAAGACTAAGTCGCTCCCAGTCCCTCCACACAGCATGTCTGCCTGCAGGCCGCTTGACTACCTTCTCCGCCACCACCAACAGGGTCCGGGACTCCAGGCGGATTGCTGAATTTTTTAGGCTGTAATAATTTTTCGGGTGCGTGTACATGACTGCCTAATTTTTCTGGCTGCACTGCGGGCAGCTGCAACAACAAAAGAAAAGGCATGTACATGCGCCCATTCCCCTTCGTGATCATTACCTTGCCGTGGTGAAGGGGCTTGCGTATCACAATGGAGCAATGACCGGCGCCTAGATGAGTGTCTCGGGGGGCACACCCACGATAATAAGGTCGTTGCCTCATTGTGGTCAGACCAAATTTGATCAGCTGGACAGTCACTGTTCTGTCATTCAGCTACATCAGCCAGGTGACCATATGGGCTGTAAAGCCACCAAAACCTGCACTCTCGCCATGGTGCGCACCAGTAAAGCACGGCCGTCACTACACAAACAGCTGTTTGCGGTGCGTTACACGATGAGTTTGGTGTGTCAGTGTGAAGCAGTACCTTAATTACACTACCTGATTGATGTATACACATGCAAGATGTTTGAAAGCACTTTAGGCCTGTCATTTAGCATTCAATGTGATTTCTGCCCTTAAAACGCTGCTTTGCGTCAAATCCAGATTTTTCCCGGGGACTTTTGGCATGTATCCCACTCCGCCATCCCCCCCTCCAGGTGTTAGACCCCTTGAAACATCTTTTCCATCACTTTTGTGGCCAGCATAATTATTTTTTTTTTCAAAGTTCGCATCCCCATTGAAGTCTATTGCGGTTCGCGAACTTTAACGCGAACCGAACCTTTCGCGAAAGTTCGCGAACCCGGTTCGCGAACCGAAAATCGGAGGTTCGGCCCAACTCTAGCGGCCATATTGGAAAATCGCCGGTTGAATCTCAGCGGCGAGAGAAGAAGAATCTTGCTCGGTCTGCCTCTTATAGGGTATTCTCTTTGGTCTGGTTGCATTCCCTGAAGTCTCCCGTTTCAGAATATATGCATAAGTCCCCGATTGGAGTGGGCTAAAAGCGGCGGAATCAGCCTGCAATGCGGAGCTTACAGAATGCACATCCACACACTGCAGTGCTGCGCATGCGCCCCCCGTCATTTTTCTTTCAATTGCAAACGTAACCAGATTTTCAATGGTGTATTGGTTTAACATAGGAAAACCTACTGTTGGCTCTAGATTCTAATCTATCACTTTGATTTGCAAACGGATTTCACTGAAGCTGTAAATTGCATCCCAGAACATAGTTTAGGGGCCATTACCTCTTCAACTATAGTCATGTTTCTTTCAATTGCAAACGTAACCAGTTTTTCAATGGTGTATTGGTTTAACATAGGAAAACCTACTGTTGGCTCTAGATTCTAATCTATCACTCCAATTTGCAAACGGGTTTCACTGAAGCTGTAAATTGCATCCCAGATCATAGTTTAGGGGCAATTACCTCTTCGACTATAGTCATTTTTCTTTCAATTGCCAACGTAACCAGTTTTTCAATGGTGTATTGGTTTAACATAGGAAGGGGGGGTGTGGCCTGGAGGCAGAGCTGAATGGTTGCCTGAGCCTGCAGCTCCTGACTAACAAGCACTGATACAAGCGTCCAAAGCAGCCTGGAAGCCCGTTTTTTCGGCGAAATAGGAGGGGAACAGTCACAGAACGTGATGGAGTGGAGAAGACCCACTTATCAGAAGAAACAAGCCTCTCCAATGCCTAGAAGATTGCCTGACTTCCATGACACAGAGGCCCAAGATGGCCGCCGCAGGTCCTGGCAGGGAGACACGGAGGTCAGTAATCTAAATACAACTCCTCCACTGTCCCAGAGGAACCGCTATGATCCACTAGCCACCCCCTACCACAGAAGGGAAAAAGCGGACTGGTCTGAAGGCAGTGGAGACGAGGAGTACCAAAAACGTAGTCCCCTGAAGCCGTCGCGGCTGAACGCGTCCAAAAATATGCATGGCGCACCCTCTCCAAGCCAGCATGCGGCCAAAAAAATACGCATGAACGCGTCCGAAAATACGCATGAAGAAGGCAATTTACGCGTAAATGCGGCCAAAAGTCCGCATTCACAGCATGAACAACCCATACATCACCCTCAACATTCATCTACAGAAGATGACCCTTCAGATCCATTGCTCTCTGTTCAGGAATCAGACCAACCAGTCACTCAAGGATTTTTTAAGCAATTTATGTACTCCTTTAAAAACTTCATACAAGACAGCATGACTGAAATGAGAGCTGATATGAAGTCGTTAGCAAACAACATGGCACACTTCGCCCATGAAACTAACACTAGAATCACTAGACTGGAGAACAGAATAGTACAAATGACTGAAGCTCACAATGAACTCCTTGACTCACACAAGGCTCTAACTGAAGAGGTACAGTGGATGAAGGGGAAAATCACTGATAGTGAAGACCGAAACAGACGCAACAACGTCAAACTCAGAGGGGTACCAGAAACAGTATCCAATGACGAACTCAAGGGCTACGTCCAGGATGTCCTTAAAGCCACTATCCCTAACATCAAGGAGAGTGAACTGGTCATCGACAGGGTACACCGCCTACCAAAGCCTGGATTCATACCTCAACATCTGCCACGGGATGTAATCACCCGTATACATTTTCACCATGTAAAGGAGCAACTTCTATCATTTACCAGAGGTGGGAAGAAGCTACCGGGCCCACATAAGGACATATCCTTATTTCAAGATCTATCCCAGATGACTCTACAGGCCAGGAAGATCCTTTCGCCCATCAACACCACTCTGAGGAACAAGAGCATCCCCTACTCATGGGGCTTCCCCACCAAACTCATAATAAATGATCAAGGGGTCTCACATGTTATCAAATCCCTGGATGAAGGAAAAGAGCTACTGAGAAAATGGAACATTCCAATGTTCATCCCCAGGGATCCCAGGAAGGACAAACCCTTCAAATCCTCCACCAAACCTTCTCATGAGTCAATGGACTTATCTCATCCCCCAGAAGAATCAAACACAGGACAAGCTCCGGCAACTGACAAATAAGAACTATGTGCTTTACCACAAACTTTGATTCCCCACACTAGACGTTTCCTTAGGTGCTTATAGCCTACCTAGGTGAACCGTCACCCTTCAATCCATATCAATGGATTTCGGCCCACCAGGCCCGGGAAGTTGGAACTTTTTGTTTCTCCATATGCTTCTTATCTTCCTTGTTTCTTTTAAGGTACTTTGGTTTGCATCTATGGCTACTACCTTTGACACCTTTTTCATCGTACGGAAGATAACCTGGACTGATTTTATGGCTCTTGCCATAACCATTTCCTTCCTCTTATGTAGGTATATACTTTGTTCAGTTTATTCTGATGGTTTATGCTTATGTGTTTTGTTCTGTTATTGTTTTTTGACACACTTGTGCTGCACCTTTCTGTCCCATTTAACTCCACACTATATACTATTTGTCATGTTATCTACTAATAACAATGTTATATCTTACAACCCCACACGATATGCTGATATATACTGGGCACTATTACAACTATTAGAGCTCTACATAAGCACCTTAATACCTTTAGGATGACGCAAAATGCCAAAATACTCACTATTAACGTGAGGGGGCTTAATTCGTTTTGGAAACGATATCTGCTTCAAAAACTAATCAAAGAAGAATCAGCAGATATTGTATGCGTTCAGGAATCCCATCTAAATAATCAAGCAGCTAAAAAGCTTAAATTATACCAATTCACAAAGATATACCATTCAAACCTACCCAATAAGAAAAAAAAGAGGGACATTTATTGCAATTAGGGACTCATTGGGCTTTGAGTTAACAGACCAGTTTTGTACCAAGGATGGCAGGATGGTAATTCTCTCAGGATCAATAAACTCACAGGCATACACCTTTGTAAGTCTATATTCCCCAAATACCCATCAAATCAACTTTCTGAATAAGAAATTAAAAAAAATAATGAATATAGCAAAAGGCAATCTATTTATATTAGGTGATTTAAATGCTATAACAGATCCCAAAATGGACTGCACTTCTAATCGGAAAAAAATGCCATCCTCGATTCAAAACTCCTTAATTAAGTTGGAATTATTTGACTCTTGGAGATGCTACCACCCTGGAGAAAAAGATTTTACATATTACTCACCCATACATGGATCATATTCAAGGATAGACTACTGTCTTACTAGTAAATTCTCCCTCCCATTGATATCTAAAATAGATATAGGCCCAAGAATATGGTCTGACCACTCCCCTATGACAATAAAATTCCATCTTAATTCACCCCATCTCACCCGTCCAGATTGGAGAATGAACAAATATATTCTACACTCTGAACACACCTTCCCTAAACTTAAAAAAGATCTAGAAGAATTTTTCCAATTTAATGACACTGAGGAAGTCTCCAAAACAACAATATGGTCAGCCCATAAAGCATTTATGAGAGGTGCCTTTATAAAATACTCTGCAATTCACAAAAAGAAAACAAAGGAAAAGACTGACTCACTATTAAAGACCATTAAAGCTCTTGAGAACGATATCTTTAACAACAAGAAGACAGAGCCAATACCCAAACTAGAGGAAACTAGGCAGGACCTGGCTGATATTTATTACCTGAAATATGATAAATGGCAATCGATCCTCAGAGAGCATTGGTATCATGATAAAAACAAAGCTGGAAAGGCAATGGCACAAAAAAATAAAAGGCAAAAGAATCTTTCAAAGAATTATCAAACTTAAACACCCCATATCAAAAAATGAAGTACATCTTCCCAATGAAATAGTAGAAGGACTAGCCTCATACTATGAAAACTTATACAATCTAGAAAAAGACCGAAATTCCCATGTACCATCAGAACACGAAATAGAGAAATATCTGAAATCTGTGGATATACCAACCATCTCTGAGTTCGAGAGCCAAAATTTAAGTGTGCCATTTAGACTACAAGAGGTTGAATCTGCCATTACGTCTCTTAAAAAAGACAAGTCACCTGGTCCGGATGGTTTTATAAACGACTATTTCAAAAAATTCATCCATATTATCTCCAAACCATTACTAGAAATGTTTAATGAAACCGCCAAACTGGGCTCATTTCCTAAAGAACTGCTATCTGCAACTATCACTACAATACCAAAAGAAGGTAAAGATCAATCAGACCTTGCAAACTATCGCCCAATATCCCTCCTCAACACAGACATAAAAATATATGCAAAGATAATTGCTAATAGGATATCACCACTCCTAACCCAACTAATACATCCGGACCAGGTGGGCTTCATTAAAGGCAGATCCACCAGTGACAGTACTAGAAAAGCTCTGGCACTAATACATAGGATGAAGCTCTGTCGGACGCCTACACTCCTCGTCTCTTTAGACGCGGAAAAGGCGTTCGACAGAGTTAATTGGTTGTACATGTCAAAGGTTCTATAGAAATTTGGCTTCTCAGGTTTTCTGTTTAAAGCAATAATGGCTCTATATTCTTGCCCCTCAGCAAAGGTCTCATCCTCAGGTTCAGTCTCCTCCCATTTTAACATAAACAACGGAACACGTCAAGGTTGCCCCCTCTCCCCACTTATCTTCATTTTAACCATTGAACCATTAGCCCAAAGAATCAGACAAAATAATACGATACATGGTATCAAAACAGATAGGTTTAACACCAAAATGGGATTATATGCTGACGATGTCATACTATACCTACAGAAACCCCTAACATCCTTGCCAAATTTAGAAAAAGAACTAGAACAATTCTCTCTGGTCTCATATTACAAGATAAACAAAACTAAAACAATGATCTTACCCTGCAATGTACCCAAATCTACTGAAGAACTCCTCCAACAATCCTGTCACTACTCCTGGGCCACCAAATCTATCAAATATTTAGGTATACAGCTAACTACAACCATAGCCCAACTATACAAAGAAAATTATGACCCATGGATTTCCAAACTAAAACAGTCCCTAGACAATTTATCTAAACTTGAATTTTCCTGGCTAGGCAGATCCTCTGCTTTCAAAATGATGCTACTTCCCCAACTCTTATATCTATTCAGTAATGTTCCCATTAGAGTTCCCCAAAAATTCTTCAATACTCTCCAAAAATTACTTAATAAATTCATTTTAATGAACAGACACTCTCGCTTTTCTAACAAAATCCTGACTACACACACATCTAACCTTGGTCTTGGAGTGCCTGACATAGATAAATATTATAAAGCAACAATATTAGAGCAATCCAGATCTTTCTGGGAGAACTCCCACTCCAAACAATGGATTGATATTGAAGAAGATCAATTACATTTCCCGAATCTTAGATCAGTCATACACTCTAGACTTGTATGGAAAGTGGTACAAAATATCAAAAACCCGATCACAGCAAATACTCTAAGAATATGGAGAGAAATAATTACTGAATGTAGAAGAGATAACTTAGCAGTCAATATCCCAACACCTTTAGAAACACTACATGCAGCAATTAAGAACATAGATTTGACCCATTGGATATCATTAGGATTAAAACAATTTGATGACCTGATAATAGATTCAAAGCCTAGACCCTTTGACGAACTAGTTTCTACATACAACATCCCCACTTCAGACAAAACGATATATGATAAAATCCATACCTTTATCCTTAGACACCCCTATACTCCTATAGCATTTACTCCAAAAATTAAAAGACTCCTTAACCCGGATGGAACTAAATTAAAAGGAACCTCGACCTTCTATCTAACACAAATAGAATTAAAAGAAGAAACTCCTAAGTGTTAACTAGAAGAGTGGCAGAACACTTTACAAAAGGAGATATCTCAGGAAGACTGGGAAATTGCGTTAAGATCCATGAGAAAAACATCCCATTGTGTTGTTCACCACGAAGGCCTAATTAAAAACATCTGGAAATGGTACATGACACCAGAGAAAATTACAACATTTGATAACTCTTCTTCCCCCCTGTGCTGGAGAGGGTGCAACCAGACTGGCTCACAATATCATATCTTCTACAGCTGTCCTAAATTGCAAGATCTATGGAAGGATATTGAACTTTTCTTAAAACAACTCCCTATGGCCTTAGAACATTTACCCCCTGAAATGATTATGTTCCATATCGGAACCATACTTATACCCCCACAAGAAAGATTAATACTGAATCACATCCTCATAACTATAAGACACTTCATAGTTCTCAATTGGAAATCTCCTTACATCCCTAAAATAGACGAGATATTAATAACGGTGGAATCGAACCTTATAGCCGAAAAATCTTGGGCAATAGGAAATGGTAACCTAAAATCCTTTATGAAAAAAGCCTGCTTATGGCCTACAATCTATAAAACCTCCAAACTGATGGATTTCTGAACCCATCTTATCACACATCTGCATACTCCCCCACACATACGGTTACACACACCCAGTGTATAAAGTATCTGCCTGGTAATACCAATACACAAAGGTTAATACTACAATGTATCTAATTTGTGGAGTTCTATGGGATTATAGCCTCAACCTAGGTTGTGGCTATATTTGTATATAGTTTTAAAAAAGATAGCGACCTATACACCCTTCATAAGATTATTTATAAGTTCTTAAGAGGAAAACATAAAACATAACATCATAATATACAGTTTTAAGTTGTAAAGATTAAGATTTAACACATAAGATTTAACTGACACTATGCTGATACTGGAAGCAGAGATAACTAACACACATACACCTTCTAGGATATCCTTAGAAATTCCAGCAAGGAGACTAGAGTCCCCTATCATACAGCGAACACAATATATACAGATCCAGACCTAAACTACAAACACAGCATCCCTACTGTGGTATAATTCCATCATTTTGGAATTGCTCCCCAGGACACCTGCGGGAAGGCCTTGCCTTCCATTTCCTGGGTTGAGTGATACCAAATATAACATATACACTTAGATACCACAGTATCAACAATAAACACTAGGTCAATAACAGAAGATATACACACAACTAGACCTAAATGAAAATACAGCAATGTACTATAATAAAATTCCATCATATTGGAATCACTCCCCAGGATCTCTGTGGGAAGGTCTTAACCTTCCATTTCCTGGGTTGAGTAATTACACCTATATCACCTACAATAATAAATTATAGTACCAACAACACCTACAAGATAAACAACATAAAACATCCTTCATGACATCAATTATTCTGGCTATTGACTAATAAAACATCTACTATCATAGTGATTAAAATGTACCAACACAACCTTACATTGGACTCAAGATCAAGAACAAGCAATAAAATCTACTGTTCTTTTTCCAATTACTGTTTAATAATATTCTACTATTGACTGCCTGTTAATCTCTGTTAATGTTTGTTAATGTCTGTTAATAATAATAATTGACACAACATTATAAGAACTTTCAGTATAATACCCAACTTCTATGTCTTCTCATGTTCAACAATGTAAATTGATATATTGTCATCTTTTTTCTGTCAAAGTTAAAATTTTGACTGTACAAAATGTTTAAAATGTTTTTCTCAATAAAAATTATTGAAACCGGTTTAACATAGGAAAACCTACTGTTGGCTCTAGATTCTAATCTATCACTCTGATTTGCAAACGGATTTCACTGAAGCTGTAAATTGCATCCCAGAACATAGTTTAGGGGCCATTACCTCTTCAACAATAGTCATTTTCCTTTCAATTGCAAACGTAACCAGTTTTTCAATGGTGTATTGGTTTAACATAGGAAAACCTACTGTTGGCTCTAGATTCTAATCTATCACTCCGATTTGCAAAAGGATTTCACTGAAGCTGTAAATTGCATCCCAGAACATAGATTAGGGGCCATTACCTCTTCAACTTATAGTCATTTTTCTTTCAATTGCAAACGCAACCAGTTTTTCAATGGTGTATTGGTTTAACATAGCAAAACCTAGGGCTTGGTTCACAAAGCGGTGCTAATTGTTAGCACGCCTGTGAAAAGCCCCTTAGCACTCCCAAAAGAGCTTTCCGTGTGCTAATTTGCACAGGAACCGCATCGCTCGCAAAGTTATGCTCCCAAAACTTTACGCGTGTAAACCTTTATGCGCGCGTTAAACCTTTAGACGTGCATAAAGGTTTACGCACGTAAAGTTTTGCGTGCATAACTTTGCGCGGATTTCTTAAAGCTTTGTGTGTGCTAACTACTTACCACCCTAGTTAGCACGCCCAAAGCCTATAGGCGTGCTAACTAGGTGAGCACCACTTTGTGAATCGAGCCCCTACTGTTGGCTCTAGATTCTAATCTATCACTCCGATTTGCAAACGGATTTCACTGAAGCTGTAAATTGCAAAGTTTAGAGGCCATTACCTCTTCAACTATAGTCATTTTTCTTTTAATTGCAAACGTAACCAGTTTTTCAATGGTGTATTGGTTTAACATAGGAAAACCTACTGTTGGCTCTAGATTCCAATCTATCACTCCGATTTGCAAACGGATTTTACTGAAGCTGTAAATTGCATCCCAGAACATAGTTTAGGGGCCATTACCTCTTCAACTATAGTCATTTTTCTTTTAATTGCAAACGTAACCAGTTTTTCAATGGTGTATTGGTTTAACATAGGAAAACCTACTGTTGGCTCTAGATTCTAATCTATCACTCCGATTTGCAAACGGATTTTACTGAAGCTGTAAATTGCATCCCAGAACATAGTTTAGGGGCCATTACCTCTTCAACTATAGTCATTTTTCTTTCAATTGCAAACGTAACCAGTTTTTCAATGGTGTATTGGTTTACCATAGGAAAACCTACTGTTGGCTCTAGATTCTAATCTATCACTCCGATTTGCAAACGGATTTCACTGAAGCTGTAAATTGCATCCCAGAACATAGTTTAGGGGCCATTACCTCTTCAACTATAGTCATTTTTCTTTCAATTGCAAACATAACCAGTTTTTCAATGTTGTATTGGTTTAGAACATAGTTTAAAGGTAATGGCCCCTAAACTATGTTCTGGGATGCAATTCACAGCTTCAGTGAAATCCGTTTGCAAATCAGAGTGATAGATTAGAATCTAGAGCCAACAGTAGGTTTTCCTATGTTAAGCCAATACACCATTGAAAAACTGGTTACGTTTGCAATTGAAAGAAAAATGACTATAAATGAAGAGGTAATGGCCCCTAAACTATGTTCTGGGATGCAATTTACAGCTTCAGTAAAATCCTTTTGCAAATCGGAGTGATAGATTAGAATCTAGAACCAACAGTAGGTTTTCGTATGTTAAACCAATACACTATTTAAAAACTGGTTACGTTTGCAATTGAAAGAAAAATGACTATAGTTGAAGAGGTAATGGCCCCTAACCTATGTTCTGGGATGCAATTTACAGCTTCAGTGAAATCCGTTTGCAAATCAGAGTGATAGATTAGAATCTAGAGCCAACAGTAGGTTTTCCTATGTTAAACCAATACACCATTGAAAAACTGGTTACGTTTGCAATTGAAAGAAAAATAACTATAGTTGAAGAGGTAATGGCCCCTAAACTATGTTCTGGGATGCAATTTACAGCTTCAGTGAAATCTGTTTGCAAATCGGAGTGATAGATTAGATTCCAGAGCCAACAGTAGGTTTTCCTATGTTAAACCAATACACCATTAAAAAACTGGTTACGTTGGCAATTGAAAGAAAAATGACTATAGTCGAAGAGGTAATTGCCCCTAAACTATGTTTTGGAATGCACTTTACAGCTTCAGTGAAATCCGTTTGCAAATTGGAGTGATAGATTAGAATCTAGAGCCAACAGTAGGTTTTCCTATGTTAAACCAGAACACCATTGAAAAACTGGTTACGTTTGCAGTTGAAAGAAAAATGACTATAGTTGAAGAGGTAATGGCCCCTAAACTATGTCCTGGGATGCAATTTACAGCTTCAGTGAAATCCGTTTGCAAATCGGAGTGATAGATTAGAATTTAGAGCCAACAGTAGGTTTTCCTATGTTAAACCAATACACCATTGAAAAACTGGTTACTTTTGCAATTGAAAGAAAAATGACTATAGTTGAAGAGGTAATGGCCCCTAAACTATGTTCTGGGATGCAATTTACAGCTTCAGTGAAATCCGTTTGCAAATCGGAGTTATAGATTAGAATCTAGAGCCAACAGTAGGTTTTCCTATGTTAAGCCAATACACCATTGAAAAACTGGTTATGTTTGCAATTGAAAGAAAAATAACTATAGTTGAAGAGGTAATGGCCCCTAAACTATGTTCTGGGATGCAATTTACAGCTTCAGTGAAATCCGTTTGCAAATCGGAGTGATAGATTAGAATCTAGAGCCAACAGTAGGTTTTCCTATGTTAAACCAATACACCATTGAAAAACTGGTTACGTTTGCAATTGAAAGAAAAATGACTATAGTTGAAGAGGTAATGGCCCCTAACCTATGTCCTGGGATGCAATTTACAGCTTCAGTGAAATCCATTTGCAAATCGGAGTGATAGATTAGAATCTAGAGCCAACAGTAGGTTTTCCTATGTTAAGCCAATACATCATTGAAAAACTGGTTACGTTTGCAATTGAAAGAAAAATGACTATAGTTGAAGAGGTAATGGCCCCTAAACTATGTTCTGGGATGCAATTTACAGCTTCAGTGAAATCCGTTTGCAAATCGGAGTGATAGATTTGAATCTAGAGCCAACAGTAGGTTTTCCTATGTTAAACCAATTCCAATATTTTTTATTGAAACATTTTTTAGAGAACACATACATACAGAAGAAATAATAGGATTACAGTAGAGTACAGAATATGCGAAATAACCGTGTTGCATATACACCATCAATAGATTACAGAAAATTGAATATCTAAGTATAATAAACAACATTAGTAGCAAGAATATAAATTGACATGAACAATATTATGTTGTCATCTTGTCACATGCCAATTAAGAAATTATTCTAGACCTTGAAATAGACAAATGGTTTATATGTAGAAGTTTAAATTGTATACACTACTCTAATTAATAGGGCAGGTCAAGAATATTACTTGACGTATTATAGTGCTAATTATATCTTTATAAGTCAAGAAAGGAAAGAAGATTGTTTTCGGGATCTATAATTACCATCAATCAAGAAGTAGAAAGGGGGATGTAGATCCTAAACAAGAGAACCTATGTAAGTTACTCAAATACCGTCTTATTAAGAGTGTTTATGTATCACCTATATGTAATGGGTTATATGGATCTCTCAACTTGGAGAATGGGGGACTGATACCACCCTACAGAGACTCCAAGGAGTGATCTCAGAGTATAATATATATCCTAGATGGCCATATAAGGATTATGATTATTGTGGTATCCGGAGAAACTAAGAGTCTGGTGGTTGACTTCATATAGTTTACTTTTGCAGCTGATGTTATTAATCTGTATTAATTATTGAGTATATAGTTTATTTCAATCTTTCAGGTTTGATTAACCATAGATTAACTTATACTAGGCGAACCTAGAAACCAAACAATCTAATCTACATTAACACTATGTAGTGTTGTCCTAGAAAGCATAGTGTGCGGGTAAATGAGAACCAGAGATGAATCCACAAACAAATAAGTTGACGATTCACAGTAGCAATATCATGAGAATTTCCAGGAACAGTCTCGTGAGGACAGACAAGAACATACAATCATTCATTCAGTCAGTCAATCAATCAAATGTGAGAGAGAAAACAATCCTCAAAATTTCAGTAACTTTGAGTTTCTGTATATTGTGGGCCAGAGACAAGCTCTGCTCATAAAGGACTTCAAACTGCCATTCCTAATTGCCCAGGCTTTTTCCACAAGGAGATTAGATTCCACAATTCTCAGTATTTGCCCCAGAGTCGGTTTAGTATCAGACTTCCAATTGACAGCTAACTGGTTTCTAGTGGTGATGAGTATGTGGTTGTAGATGAGTTTCTCCTGAGGAGGTAAGTCCCTGACACCCAGATGCAAGAGAGCCATACCAGAAGGGATGGATTGTAATGACATAGGTAATTTTCTCAGGAACCCCTCAATATTACTCCTAAGTGTTGCCAATTTCGGGCAATCCCAAAGTAGATGACCAACAGATCCTAGTAAATTGCATCCTCTCCAACACAAGGGAGAAGTTCCCGAATCAAACTTAGCCAATTTCTCCGGAGACATGTACCATTGCCATATTGTTTTTAATAGGCCTTCATGATGGTTCACACAATGTGAAGACTGTTTAACCGATTTTAGTGTGAGTTCCCATTCTTCCAAATTAATTTCAACTCCCAAGTAATCCTGCCATTTCTTTAATTGTAACATTGGGAATTTTTATTTCAAAGATAGTAGTTCTATAAAAGGGTGAAGTACCCTTAATAGAGCTACCTTCTGGCTGAAGTAGCTTTTTGATTTGGGGAGTTATGGTAATGGGACTGTATGGGTGTTTATTGAAAAATCTACTAATTTTTGCATATGTGGCTGAATCAGTGTAGGAATATTATAGTTTGATCTTAATTGATCAAATGATTTGATCTTGTTGTTTTCCAATAGGTCTTCAATATGTTTAATATCTACATCGGTCCAATTTTGTACGTCAATACCTCTAATGACCATATGTAAGGCTATCAAAGGAGTGTCCATTTCTATTGCTAAAGGGTCACCTTTGAAGAGTTCTATCATTTCCTTCCATATTCTTAAAGTATTGGCCGTAATGGGATTATAATTACTATGTCTGAACTGCCAGACCAGCCGAGATACCAGAAATAGTCTATACGAGTTACATGAAAGCTGCTTCTCTTCCATGGAGAACCATTGTTTAGTATTATCTTCCAGCCATATTGATCTAGACTGGTCTAGCAGGGTTGACTTGTAATAGAGTTCTAAATTAGGAACTCCAAGACCTAGATTTGAGGTATGGGAGGTTAGAACCTTATAAGAAAATCTAGATTTTTTATTCAGAAGGATAAATTGGTTAAGGAGTTTGTGTAATGTGTTGAAAAAGGTCTGAGGGACTTTAATTGGAAGATTCCTGTATAGGTAGAGGAGTTGGGGGAGTATTATCATTTTAAAGGCCGCTGCTCTGCCCAACCAGGAATATTCCATTTTAGCTAATGCCTCTAATTTAATTTTGAACTTCTTCAGCCAGGGGTTGTAATTTTCTTTATATAACTGAGTTAGAAGTGGGGTCAGCTGTATTCCCAGGTATTTTATTGTAGTGTCATTCTAAGAAAAACCGCATGATTCCTTGAGAGTTTCTCTAATTTTTTGGGGGATAAAACATGGGAGGATCACCATTTTCTTTTGATTGAGTTTGTAAAAGGAAATACGGGAGAAATTATTGATTTCTGTAATGGCTGGTGGTAATGATATTAATGGCTTCTGGAGAAATAGTATAATGTCGTCTGCATATAGGCTTAGTTTATTGACAGATTGATTTAGTTTTATGCCATGAATTTGGGGATTGTCTCTTATGCTTTGGGCTAGTGGTTCCAAGGTTAGATTAAAAATCAGAGGGGAAAGGGGGCAGCCCTGACGGGTACCATTTCTAATGTTAAATGAGTGGGATAAAGAACCAGATGAATAGACTTTGGCCGAGGGCTGGGTGTATAATGCCAAAATTGCTTTGTTTAGAAAATTGGGGATTCCAAACTTAACAAGGACTCTTGATAAATATATCCAATTAACTCTGTCGAACGCCTTTTCGGCATCAAGGGACACCAAAAGAGTAGGCGTTCGACAGAGTCCAATCTTGTGAATCAAGGCAAGAGCTTTCCGAGTGCCATCACAAGTCGATCTGTGTCTTGTAAAACCCACTTGGTCAGAGTGTAGCATCTGGGGCATTAAAGGGGTAAGTCTATTTGCTATAACTTTAGCGTAGATCTTTAAGTCAGTGTTTAACAATGATATGGGTCTGTAGTTACCTGGATCTGAGGGGTCCTTGCCTTCTTTGGGAGTGGTGGAGATCAAAGCAGATAATGACTCCTTGGGGAATATTCCTGATAATGCTACCTCATTATACATATCTGTGAGGGGCTTTAATAAGGTGGTTGCAAATTTTTTGTAATAGTTGTTAATATAGCCATCTGGCCCTGGAGCCTTATCATTTTTGAGAGAGTTTATAGCTAAACTTACTTTCTGCTGGTTAAAGGGGATCTGTAGGGTTTTCTGCTCAAATTCAGACAAGGATGGAAGATTAATCTTGTTGAGATATCTATCTATCTCCTGTATATTTGGATTATGGGTGTTTGGGTCTGATTCTAGATTGTAAAGGGACTCATAATATGAAGCAAGGGCGTCTACTATATCCTGCGGGTGGTGAACTGTAGTTTTAGAGTTGGGGTGTGTTATTTTTACTATTCTCTGGTATATCCTTTTGCCTTTTATTTTTCTGGCCATTGCCTTTCCAGCCCTGTTATTGTTTGCCACTTATCATATTCATGATACATGGTATCCGCTAATTCTTGTCTGGTTTCCTCTAAAACCTTAATTAGATCATGTTTTTTGTTGGTAAAAATTTCTTTTTCTAGGGATTTAATTTTTTGCAGTAGTCTATTAGTATTTTCTTTTCTTTTTTTCTTATGTATTGCACTTAATTTCATAAATACACCTCTGATGCAGGCCTTGTGTGCATTCCATAAAGTCATTTTGGAGACATCTTTTGTATCATTGAATTTGAAGTATTCAGCAAGTTCTTTCTTTATGATGGGGTGTGAGTGTTCAGAATTTAAAATATATTTATTCAGTTTCCATAAATGAGGATGAGCAGGGGAATTTTCTAATTTGAATTTTGTAAGTAATGGTGAATGATCCGACCATATTCTAGGTAGTATATCAACATTTGAGATTAGAGGCAGAGTAAACCTATCAACCAAACAGTAATCGATACGTGAAAAGGATTTATGAATAGGTGAGTAATAGGTAAACTCATTGGATTTAGGATTAAAACACCTCCATGAATCGTAAAGTTCAGAATCCAATAAGGCGGATTGTAAAACGGAGTGTGATCTCTTGGTGTTAGATGTGCAATCCATTTTTATGTCAGCTACTGCATTGAAATCACCAGACACAAAAAGGTGTCCTTTCTGAAATGATAAAATCTTTTTTAGTTTTTTGTTTATGAATTTCAATTGGTGTGAATTGGGGGCATATAAATTTGCGAAGGTGTAATCTTGGGAATTAATTGTTCCTTTTACAATCACTAATCTGCCATCTTCGCTAGTGAAGGTCTCCTCTACCACCAAGCCCAAAGTATCTTTTACAGCAATACAAACCCCTGCTTTTTTCTTGTTACTTTTTAGAGTGGAATGAAATAATTTGGAAATTGATGTAATTTAAGCCTACTTGCTGAGATTTTTGTTAAATGTGTCTCTTGTATGCACACAATGTCTGCACCCTGTTCTTTTATCAATTTTTGTAAGAGAAATCGCTTTCTATAAGAATGAAGTCCTCTCACATTAATTGACAAAATGTTACAGTCTAAAACCATATTTGCTAAAACCTTTGCATTCATACCGACCATACCATTCTGTCGATCCTTCATGAGACAGTCCTGGAACATCCGATACACCTCTGCACATCATAATGTTGATAAAGTAGATGAAAATTGAAAAGGACAACAATCTGCATAACATTGAAACAAGAAGAGGTAACAGAAAAATAAGCAACATACTGGTAGGCATCCTGTTCTACCTTCCAGTTAGTTGCCGATCTGGAGAATGGGGGATTTCAAAAATCCTCCCAGCTGAGACTCCAGATAGAGGAGCCTTAAGAAGGCAAAACGTAACTTAGGCAACCAAAAACAGTAGGAACAATAGGAACAAGAAAACTCTAGTTCGGACCTATTTGGATCCAAAAAAGGAGCTTGATTGGTGGTGCAACCACAAAGTGGTTCAGAATCAAGCCGATTCCCTCAGGGGAAAGTAGGGATTGTACCCTAAGGAAAGAAGCTTCTTGGGGGAAAAAAGTTTGTGGAGAATACCATACGCTTATGGGATTGAGAGAGCCCCTGCAGAGTTCTCATTTTCGGTTTGGTCAGGAGGTGAAGTAGTGTCCATCTGGTTCAATGGGGTGCTTCTGGGAGTTTGTCTCGGAGAAGCCAGTTGTTTAGATAAGGTAACCTGGTAAATTGGCTTGTCTTTCCTGGGGTCCCTTGGAACAAAGATCGGAATATCCCATTTAGCCAGTAGGTTGTACGCTTCTTTGGGACTTCTGGCAGCATAGGTTACTCCTTGGTCAATTATTAGAAGCTTTGGTGGGAAACCCCAGGAGTAGTCTATTTTCCTGTGACGTAGAGTGGTGGTAATTTCCGAGAATTGTCTTCTTGCATAGAGTGTTGCTTGAGAGAGGTCCTGGTAGAGGGTGAGGTCTTGGTAAGGCTTAGGCAATTTTTTCCCTCCTCTAGTTGCAGCAAGCAATCTCTCCTTGGCATAAAAAAAGTGGACTCTTGTGAGGACATCCCGCGGTAAGTGTTTGGCGACATGAGCAGGCTTTGGCAGGCGGTGGGCCCTGTCGATAACTAGCTCTTGGTCTGGAAGGTCTGGAGCTGTACTTTTCAAAATGTCCTTGACATAATCTTTAAGATCATTTGAATTTACCGATTCTGGAACACCTCTGATCTTGATGTTGTTCCAACAGTTTCTGTCTTCATTATCTGAAATTTTTTCTTTCATCCATCTATTCTGTTCCAGTAAGTTCTTGTGGGCACCGACAAGATGGTTGTGGGCAATGGTCATCTCCTCGATTCTTCTTTCCAGTTTGGATATTCTGGAGTCAGTTTCTCCTGCAATCTGGGAGACATGACCTGCTAAAGTTTGAAGATCAGCTCTGACTTCACCAATATCTTCCTGGATAACTGCTCTGAAAGAGAGCATGAAGTCTTTCAAAAATTGTTGTGAGGTCGGTTGATCCGTTACAGGAAAAGATTCCAGAGGGTCCAGAGATTGTGATTGTCTATATGATCTGGAGTCCTTTTGTACACGTTGGGGAAGAGCTTGCACATTTTGGTGTGTTAATGCGGATGTTTGTACGCCTGGAGAGGAGTATTGCGTATTTTTGGGATGGTTGGATGCGTCCAATTGTACGCCTGGGCCAACGGGATGCGTATTTTCCGTACCTTCGGATGCGTCAAAACGTACGCTTGGAGCAGGAGAACGTACGCGTAGCGGTACCTGGGCGTCATGGAAGTCCGCATCGGCCTGCTGGCTTACTATAGGTCCCGGCTTCAGATGGCTCCGTTCGCGGAGTTTCTTGGCCTGCCGCTGCCGCTGGAAAGATTCCTCATCGCTGTCCTCTTCATACAGAGCTTGGAAGGGTGGAAGGGTGTGAGAAGAGGATCAAACCTGTTTCTCAGCGGTATAGGAGATGGAGTCTTGTGGATTGGCCTCTCCAGGGCTTCCCTGCTGTGAGAGCGGTGGCCATCTTGGATGTCATCTTCATAGAAGGAAGACAGCTTTCTCAGGGCTGGGGAGCTGTAATTCCTCCCTGATTTCGCTTTCCTGTACTCCCAGTCGCTCTCAGGGTGTCCTGCCATCTTTTAGGGTAGAAATTGGGGCTTCTCAGAGTGCTTTAGGTAGCTTTTTCTGGTATTCAGGCAGAGAGCTCTGGTCTCACACAGCCATGCAGCTCAGCAGCCAGCCACGCCCCCTCTTTCCTATGTTAAACCAATACACCATTAAAAAACTGGTTACGTTGGCAATTGAAAGAAAAATGACTAAAGTTGAAGAGGTAATGGCCCCTAAACTATGTTCTGGGATGCAATTTACAGCTTCAGTGAAATCTGTTTGCAAATGGGAGTGATAGATTAGAATCTAGAGCCAACAGTAGGTTTTCCTATGTTAACCCAATACACCATTGAAAAACTGGTTACGTTTGCAATTGAAAGAAAAATGACTATAGTTGAAGAGGTAATGGCCCCTAAACTATGTTCTGGGATGCAATTTACAGCTTCAGTGAAATCCGTTTCCAAATCGGAGTGATAGATTAGAATCTAGAGCCGACAGTAGCTTTTCCTATGTTAAACCAATACACCATTGAAAAACTGGTTACGTTTGCAATTGAAAGAAAAATGACTATAAGTTGAAGAGGTAATGGCCCCTAAACTATGTTCTGGGATGCAGTTTACAGCTTCAGTAAAATCCATTTGCAAATCGGAGTGATAGATTAGAATCTAGAGCCAACAGTAGGTTTTCCTATGTTAAGCCAATACATCATTGAAAAACTGGTTACGTTTGCAATTGAAAGAAAAATGACTATAGTTGAAGAGGTAATGGCCCCTAAACTATGTTCTGGGATGCAATTTACAGCTTCAGTGAAATCCGTTTGCAAATCAGAGTGATAGATTAGAATCTAGAGCCGACAGTAGGTTTTCCTATGTTAAACCAGTACACCATTGAAAAACTGGTTACGTTGGCAATTGAAAGAAAAATGACTATAGTCGAAAAGGTAATTGCCCCTAAACTATGTTCTGGGATGCAATTTACAGCTTCAGTGAAATCCGTTTGCAAATTGGAGTGATAGATTAGAATCTAGAGCCAACAGTAGGTTTTCCTATGTTAAACCAATACACCATTGAAAAACTGGTTACGTTTGCAATTGAAAGAAAAATTACGGGGGGGCACTGCTGAGCAGCTGAAGAGAGTGGATGTGTGCTCTCTGAGGCTCCGCAGAACGAGCAGAACCACCGCTAATCTAGCGCACCAATCGGGGAACAACTGATATATTCCAGGAGGGGGAACCTCAAGCTATGCACCAGCAGCCTCGGGAGAACATAAAGAGGACCCATTCAAGTAAGATTCCTCTCTTATCCCCGCTTCGCTTCCGACGGAGATTCTCAAAGATACCCGCGGGCTCCGTCCCACGTGACTCAGCTGACGCCATTGCGGACGTCATGCGTACAATTGAGGAACCTATGCGTACAAGCATGGATGCAATGCGTACTTCTGAAGCATACAGGTAAGGAGTTCATGCGTACTTCTGTGGACCTTATGCGTACAAGTCAGGAATCCATGCAAACACTCAATGCTGATCAAGGACATTCTTCTCAACCAAGCAGGCGTAATTCTAATGCGGACGCCACGCTTACAAGCATGGACTCCACCCTTTGCCCTCCACCAATACTCACTGGAGGCATGTCAGCTGCTGATTTCATAGTTATTATGAAAAATATCTTTAGACAGGAGCTACGAGAAGCCGTTTGTGATCTATCCAGGCAAATGGCTGATATTGGCGAGAGGGTGAATACTCTTGAAACGCAGATGGACAAGCTAGCAATCTCGGTGGCAACAAATACAGGTGCTATTAAAAAACATGACTCCAGAATCGACACTGTGGAAGATAAACTGGAGGACCTCGAAAATCGAAGTAGAAGAGCCAATGTTCGAATTCGAGGTCTACCTGAAAGCGTCGAAGATTTAGAAGCTACGGCGGCCAATCTCTTCAGCACATTACTACCACAAGTGGATCAATCACTGCTTCGGGTGGTTAGGATCCACAGAGCCCTGGTGAGACCGAGGAATCCTGACCTCCCGCGCGATGTAATTGCAAAGATTTGCTCAGAGGATACTCGTGATAAAATCCTCCTTGCAGCAAGAGACTTGACCTCTCTTCCTGGTCTTCCGCAATCAGTTCAGATTTTTGCGGACCTTGCACCTTCAACGATCCAGAAGAGAAGATTGATGAGACCCTACACCATGGCTCTACAAAAGGAAGCTATACGATATCGGTGGGGCTTCCCCTTCTCCCTGTCATTTCGGGCTGGCAGTAAACAATTTATATGTAGAACAACGGATGAAGCTGCTGAAGCCTTGAAAGAACTGAAGATACCCTACACTCTACCGGAACCACGCACTGGGACATTCGGTCAAACAAGATCAGCACGGGCTCTTACTTCGTGGACCCGTGTTCGTGAATCTCCAGCCAGAAACAGAAATCGGAGGGACCCAATGACTCCTTCACAGCGGGGATCTCCTCCCCACTCTAGTATCTCTGCAGAAGAAGAAGTGACAGCCACCTCTCGTCCAGACTCGCCATCCTTGCTGGAAGACATCTAAGTGAGTCTTTGTTTGGTCCCCTAACCGGATCTTACCATTTTGGTGTCTCCCCCGTTGGGAGAGATGCACTTTAGGTCAATGGACTTGCTCCTCATCTTGGATGTGACCCTTCGTACCTAAGCTAAATGGTGCCCATTCCAGGATGATTGTTCATAGCTTATGTTTTGTTCTCATCGTAGAGGACTCACTCACGATAAGAAGAGTATAAAGGGTTCACTTTATGATGCTGAACTGAAGTCTTTGTTCATTTCTTCTATTACAGACTTTATTGTTTCCACACTATGGTGATACTACAGCTTTAACTTACCAGTCTATAGCTTACGCCCTACTCTCATGGAATAGGAGGTAATTGCAATAAGAAGCTGAAAAAGGGTTCACTTTATGATGCTGAACTGAAGACAGTGTTCACCCATCATACCATAGACCTTACTTTCTTCAGACAAAGGTGTTATCAGAATGTCATATACCTAATTTAGCTATAATAGCCCTAAGCTATATTCTTTTGTGTTCTTGATGTTCCTTTAATAATATTAGTTATTTGCTTTCTCTATGACCACTGTTTTTGGTCCTCGAAGTATTGTTCCTTGATTGGTTACATATTGTTATAATGTTTAAGGTGATGAAGCTCGTTGTGGATAGCTGCCTCCCAAAAGGTAGGGTTAGTGCGGGGTTACTATTTAATCTACAGACCCCCACACCTTCCTGACAATAGCACTGTTTGTGCTCTTTTCCCCCCTCCTCGGTTCCAGGTTCCTTGGAGGGAGGCTTTTCGGTCCCACGCCACGACATCAGCCTTTTCTTTCCACTCTAGATATTCCATCCCTATGCTCTAAGAGAAACATGTGCCATGGCCACCCTGAATTTCATGTCTTTTAGACCCATTACCATTATATCCCAAAATGCCAGAGGCCTTTGCTCCCCCCACAAACGAGCTATGGCACTGAATGACCTTACTAAAAATCGGCCTGATATCCTATGCATTCAGGAAACCCACTTTTCACCCAAAGCTATACCAACATTTTTCCATAATAAATATAGGAGATTTTACACCTCATCCTATAAAAGAAGAAGTAGAGGTGTCCTCACTCTATTTTCAAATACATTTCCAATAGAAATAACCTCACATCTCTCTGATGACACTGGTACTTATTCAATTATTTTAGGTAATTATGATAATAAGATCATGTGTATCGTAAACCTATATGCTCCCCCAGATAATAGCTCTCATGCCACAACAAAAGTTTCGGATATTCTCCTCACTCTGAAATTTGACAGTCTCATATGGTCAGGAGACTTTAATGATACCCCAAACGCCACCCTTGATAGGTCATCCCCATCTAGACCATCGATTGCAAATAAAAGCAAAAAATGGTTTGGGGAGCTCTTCAGAACTCATTCAATTTCTGATACTTGGAGAGAATTTAATGGCCTTAAGAAAGGTTATTCCTTTCACTCAAAGCCTCATAACACCTACTCCAGAATTGATTTGGTTCTGGTGACCTCCTCCTGCCTTGATGCTCTAATATACTCAAGGCACCTTCTAACAGCATGGTCTGACCATGATGCGGTTATGGTAGTCCTGCGTTCTCCAACACCGAAAACAACCAGGCCCCCATGGAGACTCAACGAATCTTTGTTGATCAACCCCGAGGTTAAGGACCAGATTGATCTGTGTCTACAAAATTACTTTCGAGAAAACGATACTCCAGATATAAACCAGGGTGTCTGTTGGTCCGCTCACAAGGCGGTGATCAGGGGGGAACTAATTAGGATCTCGTCTAAACTTAAAAGAGATAAAGGAATAATTTTGTCCAATTTAGAACACAAAATACAAAACCTTCATGAGTTAAACCAATCTAACTCATCTCGATTCCTAGCAAAACAAATCTCTGACCTTCAGCTTCAGATAAACACCATCCTGGGCTCTGACACCGAAAAAGCTCTAAGATGGTTGAGAGCAAAAGCATATATTCACTTGAATAAACCGAACACTTGGTTGGCTAAAAAACTTTGTTCCCAACAGACAATAAACAACATTAATAGAATTCGTGATTTGAAAGGAAATATAACATCCAATCCAGAAAATATTTATAACACCTTCCTACAATATTATAAGAAGCTTTACAGTAATGAGACCCACACTAATGAGTCAAAAGATACTGATTCTTTTCTAAAAGAAACTATAAAACGTACCCTGTCCATAACCTCTGTTACTTCTTTGAATGCACCTATCTCATCCGAGGAACTTCACGAAGCCATAAAGAAATTAAAACGCTCCAAAGCCCCAGGGCCTGATGGCCTGTCCTCAATTTATTATAAGAAATTCGAAGACACACTTTCCCCCATCAACTAAGATTTTTTAATTTCTTGATGAAGGGAGGTATTCCCCCCATGATTTCTTAACATCTGCCATCTGCATTATACCAAAACCTCCTAGAGATCCCCTGTCCACCAAAAATTATAGGCCAATATCGTTACTTGGCGTTGATTATAAATTATTTACCTCTATTCTAGCCCTGAGAATAAATACTGTCCTACCTGCTCTTGTTCATAAGGATCAGGTAGGATTTATCCCACATCGACAGGCCCCGGACAATATCAGAAAAATCTTAAATCTTCAACATCACTGCCTTCGTACTTCACAACGGTTAGCCACTTTATCCCTAGACATGGAAAAGGCATTTGATTGTATTAAATGGCAATATATGTTTGCCACGCTTAGTAAGTTTGGCTTCACTGGTGAGTTTATGAACGCAGTTAAAATTCTTTATTCCAAACCCTCCGCATACCTCAAACTTCCAGCCCAATCAATAACACACTTCCCCATACAACGTGGCACGAGACAGGGATGCCCCCTATCCCCGGCAATATTTGCCATTGCCATAGAACCTTTGGCTATAAAAATACGAACTTCCCCGGATGTGATGGGTGTTAAAATCGGCAAATCAGAACATAAATTAAGCCTATTTGCCGACGATATATTCTTGGCTCTCACCTCACCACACACCTCTATACCCAACCTTCTAGATATTGTGCAACACTTTTCCAGTTTTTCCGGTTTCAAATTGAACCGAGACAAATCGGAAATGATGATATCTGGTGTTTCTCAAACAGAAGCACGAAATCTAGCCCAATCTTTCGGTTTTATACATCAACCCAAATATTTAAAGTATCTGGGAATCAACCTACCTTTAGATCCTTCCAAGTTATACAAGGTTAATTACCCTTCCATGTATAGGAAACTGACCTCAGACCTTACCACCTGGTCCGCATATCCGCTCTCCTTATTGGGAAGATGCAACGCGATAAAAATGACCCTTTTCCCGAGACTTCTATATTTATTCAGAGTCCTTCCTATACCTATTAAAATGGGTGCGCTAGCCTCATTTCAAAAGGCAATTCATCATTTTTTCTGGAAAAACCGAAGAGCCAGATTAAGTTACGCGACCCTATCTCGTCCTAAAACGCTAGGGGGCCTAAATGTTCCTGTTCTAAAGCATTACTACACAGCGGCAAGACTTTCACAGTTGACAGTAGCTAATTATAAATTTATACAGCCGCTTTGGGTTGATATTGAATCAACGATAGCGTATCCTCTGTCACTGAAAGGTTTAATGTGGTCCAATAGACCCCCATACCACAAACTTAAACAGACTTCCCCGTATACCGCGCACTCTCTCTCCATCTGGCTCAAGCATAGGTATAAATATAGACTTCAAGCCAATCCAAGTTGTATGACCAGACTTATAGGCAATCCTGACTTCCCTCCTGGTTTACTTCCTAATTCCTTTCGTTGGTGGACCAGCAGATCCCTGGACACTGTTGGTAAATTCTTATCGTCATTTAAAATCTCTGCCAAACAACTCTTTTGCACTGAAAACTCCATTCCTCCTCAGGAATTATATCGTGCGTCACAAATCTTTGAATATTTGGATTCCATTGACCCTCGAAAGGAGGTGCTGGTATACACACCTTTTGAAACCAGATGCAAAAACGGAAATGTAGATAAAGGTTTGATCTCAGACATATACAGCACCATACTACAGGACTCAATGGACCCCAAAACTAACTCTATGGTAGCCTGGGAGTCTGGCTTGCAGACTACTATAACTGAGAATCGCTGGCCTCACTGTTGTTCGACCCTTTTGAAAGGTAGTTTATATTACGCATCTATCGAAACCTCGCTGAGACTTTTGCACAGAACTTACTTCACCCCTGTTAGGCTACATGCCTTTGATCCAGCCCAGTCAGATCTGTGCTACAGAGGCTGTAAAATGAAAGGTGATTTAATCCACGTATGGTGGACATGTCCTAAAGCTGCCCGTTATTGGTCTAATATCTGGTCTAAATCCTGTCTAATACTGAAAAAGTCAACGCAAATCGATCCAACAGTTGTGCTGCTGGGGAATAAACCCCCTGGTTTCTCAAATAGTGAAAACAAACTTATTCATCATATCCTAGCCCTTGCTAAGCGTAACCTAGCATTCCATTGGAAATCAATCAATTAATATTCCAGAAGACAACGCAAATCGATCCAACAGTTGTGCTGCTGGGGAATAAACCCCCTGGTTTCTCAAATAGTGAAAACAAACTTATTCATCATATCCTAGCCCTTGCTAAGCGTAACCTAGCATTCCATTGGAAATCAATTAATATTCCAGAAGACTTAGTATTTAAACAGTTAAACGCAGTAATGCTTTCTGAGCACATAACAGCTAAACTCTATGATACGCTGGATGTCTTCTTGAAAGTTTGGAGTCCCTGGATCGACTGGCAGGACAATGCAGGACTATCATACACATTGCATTCCTTTTAGGTTTCTCTGGCTATGGGATCCCCTTTAGTTGGTTATTACTAATTTGATCATTTATACTCCTCTTAGTTCATAGATGGTTATAAATAATCCTTAGGTGGATGGGTGGATGGTCGGACTGACTCTCATGCTTACCCGGATCTCTCCTTTTCTCTCTCTTCTTTCTCTCTTCTTTCTCCCTCCAGCTCCTCTCTTCATGGAAGTGCCCAATGGCATGATGTGGAATTCCCACCCTTGGGCCTTTCATTCTCTCCTGATCTTCCTACATCTTCATTCTCTCCTATCCCTCTCATCTCTTCACCTTTCTCGTTTCTCTGAGATGAGATTAATAAATAAAAAACTACTCAGGTTTTTTTAGTTTACTTGTATTAGCATTACCTAGCAATCCTATATATTGTTCACCTTCATTTCATTGTTTTAACTTGTGCTATATGTTGCATTAAGCTCCAATGTATAAGACATTTGCTCTCCCCTGAGGGGGTTGTATGAGCATTGAATGCATAATTTGTACATGTGACTTTTTACAACTAATAAACACCCTTGAAACGAAAGAAAAATGACTATAGTTGAAGAGGTAATGGCCCCTAAACTATGTTCTGGGATGCAATTTACAGCTTCAGTGAAATTTGTTTGCAAATCTGAGTGATAGATTAGAATCTAGAGCCAACAGTAGATTTTCCTATGTTAAACCAATACACCATTGAAAAACTGGTTACGTTTGCAATTGAAAGAAAAATGACTATAGTTGAAGAGGTAATGGCCCCTAAACTATGTTATGGGATGCAATTTACAGCTTCAGTGAAATCTGTTTGCAAATCGGAGTGATAGATTAGAATCTAGAGCCAACAGTAGGTTTTCCTATGTTAAGCCAATACACCATTGAAAAACTGGTTACGTTTGCAATTGAAAGAAAAATGACTGGGGGGCGCTGTTGAGCAGTGCCACAGACCAGATGCAGGATCTGTGAGCTCTGCACTGTAAGCCGAATTACCGCCGCTAGAACGGACCAATCTGGACTTATAATATATCAGAAGAAAGATAAGGATCTGGGCTATGCAGAGATCCCCTCGGATTTATCCTATCCGGAGCAGAACCAGCTTTACACCCCTGCTTTCTCCACTCAGATTTGCAAGAAGGTTTTCCAAGATGGCCGCTGCAGAAGGAACAGGCCTCACTGCCTCACAGGCTTCAGGAGGGGATATGGAGACAAGGACACCTTCTCCACCTGTGTTTTTAACACCCCACACACCAGCTGGAGGTATGTCTCCCACCCAAGCGCTCCCAGCTTCCACTACAGCGGTTCTCGCTATTTCTCCCGCCGTATCTCCCGCTCCCGCCACCGCCAGCGGCACCATGCAATGCGGAATTCCGTCTGCATCACTCCTATTGACAAGCATGCAAATTCTGTATGGGACTTCCGCATTGGCGCATACCGCATGCGTACAAACGGCCGCATCAGCTCCATTGACTTCTATGCAAAGTCTGCATGGATTTTCCGCATCAGCGTCTATACCATGCGTACAAACGGCTACATCAGCTCCATTGACTTCTATGCAAACTCCGCATGGATTTTCCGCATCACCCCCTATGCCATGCGTACAATCAGCTGCATCATCTCCATTGACTTATATGCAAAATCCGCATAGCCTTTCCCCATCAGCCCATATGTCAGGCGCACAAATGGTCGCATCATCAGATGCATCAGGCCATCCTCAAGGCACATATCCAAGCGTAAATCCAGCAACATCAGAACAGAGTCTTGGAGTCCAAATAGGTGGAATGTCAGCAGAACAGCTTCTCACCACCATCACTAACATATTTCGTGCCGAACTGAAAGCCGAATTAAAAATTGCAGTGACGGAGTTATCTGAACAGATCGGCGATATGGGAGATCGAGTAGCTGCTCTTGAAACGCAAGCGGATGACCTGGTGATGGTTTCAAACGCAAACACTGCTACGATCGAGCAACATGATGATCGCTTGGACGTCGTAGAGGAGAAGTTAGAAGATTTGGAGAACAGGAGCAGAAGAGCCAATATTAGAATTCGGGGAGTACCTGAATCAATTGAAGATCTAGAGGCTTTAGCTGCTAACCTCCTTCAAGCTCTACTACCTCAGGTTGACCATTCTCGTCTTAGAGTTATAAGGATCCACAGAGCGCTGGTTTGCCCATGTAATTCAGCCTTGCCCAGGGACATTATCGCTAAGATGTGCACAGAAGATATTAGAGATAAAATCCTACTGGTGGCCAGAGATCTACAAGCTCTTCCGGACCTTCCACAATCGGTCCAATTGTTTGCGGACTTAGCTCCAATTACAATCCAGAAACGGAGAGCCATGAGACCCTTCACGACCGCTCTTCAGCAGGCCTCTATTCGATATAAGTGGGGCTTCCCATTTGCTTTAATTTTTAAGAAAAACAACAAACAGTATGTCTGTAAAACGCTAGAAGCAGCGGCTGGAGCTCTTACGGAAGCCAACATACCCTACACCCTTCCGGAGCCTGATCAGCAACAGGGTGATTTTTCACCTAGGCCACAAAGAGGACCGAGGAGAAATAGAAACTGGACATCTACCAGGAATATTGCACCGAGGAGGACCTCTTCGGACCCAGAAAGTTTGGCGGAGTGATCCTTTCACCTCCTGAACTTGAAGATTCATTTTGCGGTTCATAGCAAAAACCTTTTGTTCTTTCTCTACAGTTGAACATAGACTTATCTCTTATGAGAATACTGGATATATATATCTCCCTGGTATATTAAGATGCCTAATAATTGGAGTTAGGTTTTTCTCCCCCTTTTTTACTTTTAGGTGTGCTATTAAAGACTAACTCAAGTCAGAACTTTGGCTTAACGTTGCACTGTTAGTAGTACGATATCTTGAACCTGGTCCCCTACAACTCTGTCTGGGACCAGTGGTAAGTCTTTTATGTGATGATCTCTACTGTTAATGTTGATCCAGGTTGGTCAGTATATCAATATGTTACACATTTATGTTTATTAGGTGGTTATGCTTACAGAACATGTTGTACCCCCATGAGAAGTGTCTGGTGGTTTGTCTTTTATTTATGGACGATCACCCACTTGCTCTTTCTGGTGACACATAGGATGGTCACCAACCCTGAGTACAATAAATTCTAGTGGAGGACATCCACCTCCTGCTATTATATTACTATGCTGATTTCTTTCCAGGGCCGCTATCCCTCCCTTCTCTCCCAGAATCATAATATTTCTACACCCATCACCATTCAAGTCCATTAATATAGTCACCCATAATGCCAGAGGTCTGAACTCGCCCATGAAAAGAAACAAAGCATTTAAAGAATATGCTAAACATTCTCCAGACATTCTCTGTATCCAAGAATCTCATTTCTCCCCACAAATCCCCCCTAAACAATTTCATAAAAAATATAATAGGTTCTTCTTGTTCTCGTATAAAAAGAGACGTAGAGGCGTTATCACTTTGCTTTCCGACACCTTCCCCATGGAAGTCACTAAACATTTGGAAGATGACTCAGGGACCTACATTATCTTAATCGGGACATATGAAGACAAGACTCTTTGTATTGTCAATATTTATGCCCCCCAGAGGAGGTGCACTCAGTCATATCTAAGATCTCTGATCTACTACTTACTCTGAGGTTTGATAGTCTAATATGGGCTGGAGACTTCAACGCAACTCCTAACGACAAAATTGATAGAACTAACCCCCCAAAACCATCCATTTTGAAAAAAAAAACATCAAATGGTCAACAACTTATTTAAAACACACTCTTTGATTGACTCATGGAGGGAACATAATTCAGCCAAGAGAGGTTACTCATGTTTTTCAGCCCCCCATAATTCCTATTCTAGGATAGATCTAATTTTGATCCCATCCCTATGTGCCCCCTCATTGGCTTTCTCTAGAATGGTTCTTTGCCCATGGTCAGATCATGACATTTTGCTTACTGCGTTGACGTCCCCAGTACCAAAGACGCTTAGGTCTCCGTGGAGGTTGAACGAGTCTTTATTAATCAATCCAAAAATCTGTTCGGATGTAGAGAATTGTCTTAGAAATTTTCCACAATTCAAGTTTATTAGAAGAAATATAGAATACAGGTTAATATTGTGCATAAATCATCTTGTAACTGTAGTTTCAATAAAATTTACAGAGCAAAATTTTGTTTCGAGTTTAAAGCTCACTGTACATTGAAGTATATCTAACATTTGAAAAGTACATGCTATAAGGTTATGAACTAAACAGGTATCAAGGTAATAATAGGTTTACTCTAGACTTAATCCAAAAGCAAGTATATGCTGTTAAGGTGTCCTGGAAGGACTGTAGTATTGTACCAACTGCCAAACAGACAAAAAAGAGATAGTGTATTGTCCCGTAGGGGAAGGACAGAGGCCCAGCATCCAGTACAACAAGAGAATGATAACATTTGCATTCATGGGGATTTCTATACGACACCCGAGTCCATGATGGCCTTGTATCTATCTGAGTATTGGAAGTCCACCCAAATGGCCCAGGTTAGGGTGAATTGCTCTG
Source organism: Hyperolius riggenbachi (assembly GCF_040937935.1). NCBI lineage: Eukaryota > Metazoa > Chordata > Amphibia > Anura > Hyperoliidae > Hyperolius > Hyperolius riggenbachi. Next base: position 350,265,262 of record NC_090649.1, on the reverse strand, counting down.
AACAATCTTTGGATCGAAGTATTAGCTCCTCCATTTGAGAAATGGTCTCAACTCTTTTGAGCCAAGACTTGATTGTTGGGGCGTGGCCAAGATGGCAGACTGAGCGGACGGGTTTGACGGAGCTCCGCCGCCCAACTGCTTCTATCAGAGTCCATCCTCTGTACTACCGAGCTGATTCCTCTGCCAAACACATCGGTTTGTCAGCACTGACTCTGCGGTACCACCCTGGATTCCTGGCAGAACTCTCCGCCTGATAGATCCGCACTACCAGACGATTACCTCTCGTCAGCTGAAGATTTCTGTGGACCCTCCCGGCCTCAGCATTCGCCGCGCAGATACGCTCCATACGAGAGGATGGGGGGCACCAAAAAACAACAAAAAGAGAAAGGAGAAGGGGAGGCTCAAGCTGAATCCCCTCCAGCATCCTCTGCGCCTCCAAAAACCCCCGCACGAGTGAAACAGCCCCCGATGATAGAGGAGGGAGAACTCCACGTGGAGGAGGCGCCATCTTTGCCCAGCTCGGCAGAGCTGTTAGAAGCTATCCGCACCTGCCAGTCCACTCTGCTACTGAAAATCGATCACATTGAGAGCAAGGTTACCTTGCTGCGACAAGACTTTGTCAACATTAAAGAGAAAATAACGGAAATTGGAACGCCGTACATCAGCTGTAGAGGATCGAGTGCATCTGCACGGAGCGGCCCTTCCTCCCATGCAGAAGAGACTCACGCTGCTTGAAAACAGGGCAGTAGATGCCAAAAACAGGAACAGGCGCAATAATCTTCGCCTCATCGGCTTACCTGAAGGTGCAGAAGGGGATGATGCCTCTGGATTCATGGAAGACCTTCTAAAAAAGCTGCTCCCTGAGGATAGGCTTTCCCCCTTCTTTGTCATAGAACGCGCCCACAGGATCCCTGCTCGTCGGGGGCCCCCAGGTTCACTGCCTAGACCAGTCATTTTCCGCCTCCTTAACTTTAAGGATAGAGATGCCATCCTGTCGGCCACCAGAAACATAGAAGAACTCATGTTTGGAAATGCGAAGCTAATGATTTTTCCTGACTACACGATGGAGACACAGAAGCTGCGCCGCTCTTTTCAATATGCTAAAACCAAGCTTCGGGAAAAACAGCTTAAATATGCTATGCTATTCCCTGCTAAGCTGAAAGTACAAGACGGAGAGACATTCCGTTTTTTTGATAAGCCAGAGGATGTGCTGACATGGCTGGAGTCGCTCCCTGCCAGGAACGGATGAGTATATTCCCTTGTCTTCCCTTTATCTACTTACATATCTCCGTTTGCATAAAGGAACTATGCCTTTCTGCTAGAATAACTGCAGTGCTGGTTGTTTACTACATTGTCACGTACTGTCTGCAGATATAGTTTGTACTTGTATTAATCCCACATGGCAGCTGCAGAAAATATGTTTTCTATACGTTTTACAGTTACAACCACTGAAGTTTTCCCTTCTATTTGATATATACCCTGTTGGATATGTTGTGTGCAGCTACTCCGTTTTTTGTATTTTTTATTAGCAGGTTTTTCTTCTTTTTATGACCTGGACAATATACGCTACTCAAGTTCATAACTTTTTTCGCTGGACTCCAGTACATGCTGGCTCTATTATGCCTGACCGTTGTTTTCTTTTCCTGTGGCGGGAGTTTGTCCCGCGCTTGGGCTGCATGATTAACTATCTCAGTGCACGGACACTCTTATGCTGTGAAGCTGCTGCAGAGAAACTCTCTAGGTTAATTACAAGGTTATAAGCTGTAGCTGCATCTATATTAACGTATATGTATATACTGGTCAGGCTAATATGCAACAGAACGAGTAGGCTAATCCATAATTAATATGTTTTAGTACAATGCGAGTTGTTAGGATGTTGTATTAATGTTTATTGGTGGGTGTTATCTGTTTTTTTTTTTTTTTTCTTCTTTTTGGGGATTTGGATGCCCGTGGACTTCTAGAGGGGGATAAATATGCCTGTAACTTGCTGTACGTTGGCTGCTCTGGGTAGGAGGAGGGCTCATGCCATATAGCTATTATGGCTTGCGCAACCTGCTGCATAAATATAAGCTCAAATGTTAATTGCCATTTTACACTCTTTGACGGTAATAGCGGGGTTTGCCCGCTAGGGGGTGCCAGCCACCTAAACAATGTTATAACAAATATAGCAGCGTGAATTTTTCCGCAGCTTCTGTGTCTTTGCAGACCCTACCCACATTCCCCTGCCTTTCACCTTTCCTCCCCTCTTCCTCCATCTACTAGTATATTTCCGCTCTAACCCTGCCTTCTCCCTCCCCTCTTTTCCTCCCTCCCCCTTCACTCCTCTGCTATGACATTACGTAAGCCAGCACATGAGACATGTCAATAATAATATACGATGTGGGGGACCTGTGGGAACCACGGATTCCTCCTATATCAATACTGGTAAGCTTACTACAATTCATATTGAAAGGCTAAGCATATATAAGTATATATACTGTGTATATGTCATAGATACGAGTATTTGTGTTATTCTGAGCTCAAAAGGTGAAAGTGATTTCATATGTGGGTATATTATCATATAAGCAGGACATGTTGATTTATATATGACACGCTATATGTACAAGGCGGCGGGCTCTCTCTGGAGGATAGGCTCCGTGGCTCCCCTCCCCCTGCACCAATTTGCTGCTGCTCTAATTTACTACTTGCTATGCGGTTAATCCCTTGGAGGGGTTCTGCGGAGTCAGGCTCTAAGACACCTTGTGGAACTTTAGTTTGGAAACAGGGGTTCCCTATCCCTCTACAACAGATGCTTAAGGCAATATGCTGAGGGCCCCCCCCCCCCCAGTTCACTCTGAATACCCCTATCAACATATGTCCCCCCAGCTCCCCTTCCTCCCCAATTCCCCCTCCCACCTTTCTCTTCCTCTTATTTCCCCTTCCCCAAAGTCTAAATATCCTCACAATACGCTATAAGATTCTACTTTGTGTAATTGGAATATAGTGCATTGGTACAACTATACTGCACACTTCCCCAGATATAGACAGCAGAAATGAGGTTTCTCTTTGTTCTAAACTGCCGTTTTTATTATTTACTCTTAAGTGTTTGGTTGAAACTAAGTTTGATGTTACCCCCATGTTTATGGGTGCAGTTGGGCGGTGGAGCCCGCTCTTGGCCTCCCCTTTTTCCTTACAGGGACACTGTTAGTTAGTTAGTTATTAGTGTCTCTGTTTAAATAAGACTAGTTAGGGTGCAGACACCTAAAGCGTCGTTAGATGTACGGTGTAGGGTGGGGGGTTTGGGAAAACAGTTTATGGGGTTCATGGTGGTGGTGCATTTTACCTGTTGTTGAGATGCACTGCTGCAATTTTCTGTGTATTCTTTTCTGTCCTCTTTCCCTTCTCTTTTCTTTCTCTCTCTCCAGTGCCTCCCCGGCCGGCGGTAGCTACCTGAGTATCCAATGTGAGTATCATCCAGCATTTTTTCTTTATCCTATGAAATATGACGACCCTTAAATGCTTTTCATGGAACGTGAGAGGTCTCGGATCCAAAATTAAAAAGTCCTTGGTATTTAATTATATCAAAAAACATAATCCGCATATATGCATTTTATTAGAGACTCATCTGGTGGGAAATAAAATTATGGCGCTTAAACGCCCATGGGTTCTTCACCATCATCACGCTACTTATTCTACATACTCAAGAGGTGTGTCACTACTCATACACAAATCACTCCCAATTAAAATATTGAACACGTACACTGATGATAAAGGCAGATATGTTCTGTTACATTTCCAGCTGTATGGGATAAACTATATACTAGTGGGTCTATACCTTCCACCCCCAGCGGATAAACAAATACTATACAATATTTCCCTTAAGGCAGCAAACTGGCAATGTGACAAAATTTTATTAATGGGAGACTTTAACATGGTATTGGACCCTTCCAAAGATAGGTCTGCCTCTACTTCTAGAGACAACAGGGATTTATCCCTGTGGGCAGAGGCTCATCAATTACAGGATTTGTGGCGGTGGAAATATCCAACCCAAGCTGACTATACATGCTACTCTGCTGCCCATAGATCAATGTCTAGAATAGATATGGCCTTCGGATCCCCTTCTATGCTTCCACTTGTGCAATCAGTAGAAATTCTCCCGCTGGGAATCTCAGATCACTCTCCTATCATGGTTACCCTGACCTCTCATCCAACACCCAAAGATAGACTATGGCGGATCTCTAAGTATTATATCCAAGAACCAAACATACAAACTAAAATTGACCACCACATTACTGAGTACTGGGAGCAGAACATCCATTCCACCTCCAATGCGTTGGTGTGGGATGCGGGGAAAGCAGTAACTAGGGGGTGTTATATGTCCGAGGTCAAGATAGTCAAAGCAGACTCCAGGAAATGGATTAAGGACATTGAGGCGGAAACAATAATAAAAGAGCAGAAATATAAACAGAATCCCACAACTGAGACATGGCGCTCTTGGCAAGGTGCTCTAAGACAATGGAAGGCGGCCCTTATAGATACTACCAAAAACTCGCTATTGAGTCAATCGCAACGAATTTTTGAGTATGGGGAAAAGAATAGTCGACTACTGGCTTGGCTGGCAAAAGATAACGCTACAGCTCCTGCTATTCCCACTATTATGAATGACATGGGAGATATACTAGTGGATCCTGAGGAAATTAACAGAACGTTTGTTACCTTTTACAAAACATTATACACTTCAAAAGCTAGCTATGATATAGACCTTCTATCCTCATATATTCAGAATATTGATCTTCCATCTCTATCAGAGGACAGCGGCAAGGCTCTAAATGTGCTTATTAGTGTGGAGGAAGTCCAAGAGGCTATCTCTGAACTCAAAACAAACAAGACTCCAGGTCCTGATGGACTCCCAGCTGAATTCTACCATACTTATTCTAACCAAGTGGCAGATAAGCTTTGCTCGCTGTTTAATGATATTCTAGATGGGAAGAACCTACCTCCTTCTTTTAGGGAAGCTATCATCATAGTTATCTTAAAGCCTAATAAAAATCCTAATCACTGCGGGTCTTATAGACCAATATCACTCCTGAACGCAGATGCCAAGATACTTGCCAAGATACTGTCAAATAGACTTAAGAAAGTTATAACGGAACTGGTTCATTGCGACCAGACTGGGTTTATGCCGGGTCGTAGTACAGATATCAACATACGAAGATTATTTACTAATATCTCTATCCCCCCCCGGGAAAACGGTAGACGTACAGTGGCCTCCCTGGACACAGAGAAGGCCTTCGATTCGGTGGAATGGCAGTATCTATGGCATCTGTTGAGTAAATTAGGTTTGGGTATCAATTTCATCGCTTGGGTCCAAGCCTTGTACCACGAACCAGTAGCCCGTATAAAAACAGGTAATAATATCTCCCTCCCATTTCCGCTGTCTAGGGGCACACGCCAAGGCTGCCCGTTGTCGCCATATCTCTTCGCCCTTGCGATTGAACCTTTAGCAATATTAATTCGAAACGCCGAAAATGTTAAAGGAATACAAGTGGGATCATTAGTGGAAAAGGTGTCTATGTATGCGGACGATACCTTACTTTACTTGGGGGATCCGGAGGCCTCTCTCACTGCAGTACTAGAAATCATTACTACTTTTGGTAACTTCTCGGGATTGAGGGTTAATTGGGAAAAGTCAGTGTTGATGCCACTAGACACCTTTGACATTTCATCCTGCCCCTCTGCTCTTAGTTGGGTCACACAATTCCGCTACCTCGGAATCAATATTACTAACAATCCATTGGATTTCCACTCTCTCAATGTTCAGCCTGTAGTTGATGCCCTCAAACATAAGTTTGCCCTTTGGAAAACGCTTCCCTTGACGCTTATAGGTAGAATTAACATTTTTAAAATGATATTTCTTCCCAAATTCTTATACGTTTTCAGACAAACCCCGGTGATCCTTCCTAAAGGTTTTTTTAAAAAATTACACTCACTGATCTCTGGATTTCTGTGGAGGGAACAGGTCCCAAGGGTGGGTCTGACTACACTCCAGTTGCCAGCAGACCAAGGGGGGTTGGCTTTACCGGACCTATACATATATTATTGTGCGGCAGTACTTGTATCTGTGAGATGGTGGTTTTCCCAGGATAAATATAACGCAGCAGTCGCAGTGGAAGCGGCACGATTAGGCTCCTATGAACGGCTAACTCTCCTACCTTTTCGCTCCACTGGTTCTGATGATAGATGTACAACTCCTATGATAACCACAGTTAAAGTCTGGAATGACATGCTTAAATATACAGGAGACAAAGATAAGATATCCCCCCATACCCCTCTCTGGGAAAACCCCTCTCTGATCCATTTCTGCCAGATCCCGGATCCAGTGTTATGGTCTAGGTATGGTATTAAAGCGTTACAACATATAGTTGATGAGAATGGACTGTTGCAATTCAACATACTCAAACTTCTGTATAATCTACCTAACAAAATGTTTTTTAGATTCCTTCAGCTACGCCATGCGTATAATGCACAATTTCCACAGGGTATTCCACCCTTGGTCTCTGGCAATCTGGAAAAAACGCTAATGGTAGCGGAACTGGATAAACCACTCTCTGTAATTTACTTTACATTAATGAATAATAACACATATACTATATCTCGCTGTAAATCCCGTTGGAATGAAGATATCATGGGTTTAGACGATGCAGATTGGGATGAAATACTGGAAGAATTCGTTAAAACTCCTATATCCGCTAAAGAACGGCTAGTCCAATTTAAGTTCTTACACAGAACGTATCTAACACCTATAAGAATGAGTAAAATCTCTAGTACACACAGTCCTAATTGCCCAAGATGCAGGGTCACACTGGGTACCTATTTCCATATGTTCTGGGAATGTCCCAAAATACTAAATTTTTGGCAAGATATTATCTCTCTAATTAATGAAATCCTAGAAACCCACTTGATGATCTCTCCTAGAATAGCATTATTGGGATTGCTGGATGGTACTCCGGCGAACAAACATTCGCAATATTTAGTTAAAATTCTATGCTTTTATGGGCGCAAGGAGATACTTCGTACATGGAAATCTGACAATTCCCCATCTTTTAACTTTTGGAAGAGAACTGTTCTAAAAACTCTCCCACTATATCGTCTAACCTACAAGAGTAGCAACTGCCCCCAGCGATATGACAAGATTTGGGCACCATGGTACAACAATGTGGATGCTCTCCCAACTGGCCTGGATGATTAATTTTACTTTCTTTTTGATAAGCCTCTCACTTGACTAAGTTTAATTGGGCTTGGTGGTTGCGGCCGGGTAGGGGTGGTGCTGGAGAATCTTTTCTTTCCTTCCTTTCTCTCTTCTTTCTCTTTCATCTTCCTTTCTCTTCTTTTCTTCTTTATTTCCCTGCTTCATGATCCACAGAGAGGTCTGAATTTATATTCTGATTTTTCAGATATTGGTTACGTGGTAAATGTATATGCAGCCAAGAGTATGTATTTTGTAACTTTATATTTGATTTCTGATACAACTGTATGATCAATACTGTTATCTGCAAACATTGGTAGTCATACACTGCTCACTAATGTAAAGAATGGACGCTAGTAATGCTCAGATCTCTATTGGATTGTTGTACTATCCCTCACATTCTTAACTTTGTCTATGCATTGTTAAATTTACAAACAATAAAAACTGATTTGTTAAAAAAAAGACTTGATTGTTGGTGTATTAGCGGACTTCCAGTTTAAAGGAAATAGGGATCTAGCTGCATTGATAAGGTGTATTATCAGTGATTTTTTGTATGCCCGCATGGACTCGTAGGTGTCGTGTAAGAGAAAAAGAGAAGGGGAGAACGGCAGCTTAGTTGTCTTAGAAATTATTTTCAGGAGAATGATACTGGAGATGTTAATCAAGGAGTTTTCTGGATGGCCCATAAAGCAGTTGTTAGAGGAGAACTGATGAAGATTTCGGCAAAAGCTAAAAGGGAGAGAGGAATAGTCAGGTCCAACCTAGAACACAGAATTACCGTCCTACATATGTTAAATCAAACTAATCCCTCAAGATATCTACAAAAACAAATATTCGACTTACAATTACAATTAGATACTATACTGGGTCAGGAAATTGAAAAGGCCTCTAGATGGACAGGTGCTCTGGCATATGAGCAGGTGAACAAACCTAATAGATGGTTGGCCAAAAGACTCCGCTCTAATCAGGTTTCTAATAGGATTATTAGAATTAGAGACAAAACAGGAAAGGTAACCTCTAATCCTGATAAGATATATCAGACTTTTCTGGATTACTATGAAAAATTATATAGCGATGATTCCCCTGAAAATCATGCGGAGGAGAGGGATAAGTTCCTACAAGAAAATGTGGGATTTAAATTAACCCAAGATACCGCGGAGTCACTTAATGCCCCAGTTACTCATGACGAACTTCACGAAGCTATAAAACATCTTAAGAGAGCAAAAGCCCCGGGTCCAGATGGCCTCCCATCCCTATATTAACCAGTTCGGCCTTTCCTCGTCCAGATAGGCACTGCTGCTTTACCTGCGTGGTGCGCGCGATCGGGCGCGCCGCTAGCCCCCCGATCAGTGAATGGGAATATAATTCCCATTCACGATCTAACTTCCCCGCAGAAATACCGACGCTTTCTCTCCAGAGAGCGCGGTATTTCTGCCCCCAGGAAACTTTTCCCCAGCATTTTAGTTCCTGGATGTGAGATCGTTCGCATCCAGGACTTTTTTCACTGTGGCCATCTTGTGGCCAAATAGTAAACTGCACCCACATACATTTTTGATTAAAAAAAAATATAATTTTACATTTAAAATTAGTAGTTTCCCTCCCACACCAAAAATTACCCACATACACTTTTTTTTTATAAAAAATAAATAAATAAATACAATTAAAAACAAACAAAAACAACATAAATAGTTACCCAAGGGTCTGACCTTTTTAATTATGCATGTCAAGAGAATATGTTATTATATTATTTAAAATTATAAGCTTATAAATAGGGATGGACGCAAATTGAAAAAATGCACCTTTATTTCTAAATGAAATATTGGCACCATAAATTGTGATAGGGACATCGTTTAAACGGTGTAAGAACCGGGACATATGGGCAAATAAAATACATGCATTTTAATTACGGTAGCGTATATTAATTTCAAACTATAATGGCCAAAAACTGAGAAATAATGCATTTTTTCCATTTTTTTCTTATTCTTCATGTTAAAATGCATTTACAGTAAAGTGGCTCTTAGCAAAATGTACCCCCCAAAGAAAGCCTAATTGGTGGCGGAAAAAACAAGACATAGATCAATTTCAGTGTGATAAGTAGCAATAAAGTTATAGGCGAATGAATGGGAGGTGAACGTTGCTCGGATGCATGAGATTTTCGGCACTGCGGCGCTGAACGGGTTATAAGAAATTTGAGGATATTTTGAGTAACCACCTGATAAACTTTTTTAACTCCCTATTGAAAGGAAAGGCCCCTCCACAGGGATTTCTTGCCTCAGCCATTTGTATTATACATAACCCCCCCAGAGATCCCCTATTAACAAAGAACTACAGACCCATTTCCTTGCTTGGGGTCGACTATAAGATCTTTACATCCATATCAGCCAATAGATTGAACAAAGTACTTCCGGCTTTAGTACATAGAGATCAGGTGGGTTTTATACCACATAGACAGGCCCCGGACAATATCCGGAAAGTTCTGGAAATTCAATATTTCTGTCAAAGGACCTCCCAAAGCCTTGCATTGCTTTCACTTGATATGGAGAAGGCCTTTGACAGAATTAAATGGCCATATATGATCTCTGTATAAAAACAGTTTGGATTTGCCAGAGATTTTCTTAATGTCATCGGGATTTTATACTCCTCCCCGTCAGCTTATTTAAAATTGCCATCTTACTCCCAAGCGCGATTTCCGATAATGAGAGGCACTAGGCAGGGGTGCCCATTGTCACCGAGCATATTTGCATTGGTTATGGAACCCCTAGCAACCAAAATTCGCAGATCCCCCGAGGTGTTAGGAATACAAATTGGCCCAAAGCAATATAAACGTAACCTCTTTGCCGATGATGTACTTTTGACATTGTCCTCCCCTCACACCTCTATTCCTAACTTGCTAAATATAATTCGAGACTTCTCGACCTTCTCAGGCTTTCAATTGAACATTGACAAGTCGGAATTAATGGTCTCTCGAATGCCAAGGAAGGAAGTTAAATTTCTCGCGGATTCACTAAGAGTTCAATATCAGCCCAAATATATTAAGTACCTGGGGATTAATCTCCCACTGAACCCAGATAAATTATATGAGGTTAATTTCCCGGCCCTCTATAGGAAATTGTCCTCTGATCTGGACTCTTGGTCGAGGCTTCCTCTCTCCCTTTTAGGCAGGGTTCATTCAGTTAAAATGACTCTCTTCCCGAGGTTACTCTACCTCTTTAGGGTCTTGCCAATTCCAATAAAACCAGCCCACCTCTTGGACTTACAGAAGAAAATACATGCTTTTATATGGTCCAACAGGCGAGCAAGGATTTCATTCACTAAGCTTGCCAGGTCAAAAGATAGAGGGGGACTTAACCTCCCGATCCTGATGGCATACTATAGAGCGGCTAGGATGGCCCAATTGGCCATGGTGAACTCTAAAAACTTTGCTCCTCTATGGGTAGATCTAGAGTCTAGCCTTATATATCCTCTTACTGCGCAAGGGGTTATGTGGGCGGTAAAAATCCTACTTAAAAAAATATCAACACTCTCACCTATATTGGCCTATTCTCTGAGGTTATGGACCAGACTTAGATATATGTTTAGATTGAAATCGCCTATTAGCTTAATGTCTCATATACTAGGGAACCCAGATTTCCCCCCTGCTTTACACCCTCATCAGTTTGGCTGGTGGAAGTCCAAAGGATTACTTACCCTAGGAAAGCTAACTTCAGCGTTTAGACTAATGGGCATTAAACAATTTTATGCTGAGAGATGTGCCCCCACAGTAATGCTCGAGAGTTTTCCAGGTTTTTGAATTTTTAAATTCTATTAATCAGAATAAAGATATGATGTTATACACACCCTTTGAAATACGATGTAAGAATGGGCCCCTGGACAAGGGACTAATCTCAGACATTTATCCAATGCTGCATAGAGAAGAAACCGAAGAAAAATTTAAATTCCAGTTTATGTCAGCTAGCAAGTGGAGTCATTGTTGCTCTACACTTTTGAAAAACAGTCTTTTCTTCTCATCAATAGAAACATCCCTCAAACTACTACACCGTATTTACTACACCCCTATCCGAGTACACGCCTTCAATCCTTTTCAATGTGACTTATGTCCTAGGAGATGCGGGCAAAAGGGAACCTTATGGCACATGTGGTGGCACTGCCCGGTGGTATGAGCGTTCTGGAATAAAATCTGGAGGCGCATCTCTCTCATGTTTGGAACTCAATACCCATTTGACCCATCTGTGGCTTTATTGGGAAACCGTCCTCATGGAGCCACCCCGGCTATTAATAAGCTAATCCATCACATTACAGCACTAGCGAAGAGGCGTATAGCCTATAACTGGAAGGATCATAATTTAAACGATGAGGTGGTTTTCAGTAGTCTGAATAAGGTAATGCTCTCTGAACATATATTGGCAAAGGTACACAATAATCTTGATTATTTCCTAAAAGTCTGGACCCCATGGATCGAACATCTGGATAACCTGGGTTTGTCATATACTTTGCATTCTTTTTGACCTGATACTATAATATCCTCTGGCACAAAGGGTTTTATTTATACTGTTGTGGTGGTGGACTTTGCATCTTTGAGGAGGTGGAAAGTAGCGGCCTGGAATATGCTTCATTAGCACAATATATAAACCGGATCTGGGAGGGGTTTCCCCACCCCAGTACTGGTTCCTTCCCTCCCTCCCTTTCCCTCCCTACTTTTCCCTCTTTATCCCCTGGGATCTCCCCAATGGCATGATGTGGTATTCCCACCATTGGGGTTTCCCTTGCATACCCTCCCCCCTCCCTCCCTCCCTATTTTGTCCTTATTCTTCCCTTTATCTATCCCTTCCCATCTGAAAATAGTTGAAAAGGTTGATTGAGTTAAGACTGATTTGTTATTGCAGTTTATGTTAGATAGTAAGGAGAGTAACTACTGGTTAATTATCCTCGCTATTATTACTGCTATACTCATGCGTGTATGTTAACTTCACATTGCATATATTATGTGCCTTTCCCTAAGGGGAACTTACTGTCTAATGTTGTATGCAATCATTTGTGAACCTGTTTTGATTCAATAAATACCCTTGAAATGAAAGAAAAATGACTATAGTTGAAGAGGTAATGGCCCCTAAACTATGTTCTGGGATGCAATTTACAGCTTCAGTAAAATCCGTTTGCAAATCGGAGTGATAGATTAGAATCTAGAGCCGACAGTAATAGCCCCTAAACTATGTTCTGAGATGCAATTTACAGCTTCAGTGAAATCCGTTTGCAAATCAGAGTGATAGATTAGAATCTAGAGCCGACAGTAGGTTTTCCTATGTTAAACCAATACACCATTGAAAAACTGGTTACGTTTGCAATTGAAAGAAAAATGACTATAGTTGAAGAGGTAATGGCCCCTAAACAATTTACAGCTTCAGTGAAATCCGTTTGCAAATCGGAGTGATAGATTAGAATCTAGAGCCAACAGTAGGTTTTCCTATGTAAAACCAATACACCATTGCAAAACTGCTTACGTTTGCAATTGAAAGAAAAATGACTATAGTTGAAGAGGTAATGGCCCCTAAACTATGTTCTGGGATGCAATTTACAGCTTCAGTGAAATCCATTTGCAAATCGGAGTGATAGAGTAGAATCTAGAGCCAACAGTAGGTTTTCCTATGTTAAACCAATACACCATTGAAAAACTGGTTACGTTTGCAATTATGACTGGGGGCACTAGTGAGGCGCCACAGAGAGCAGACGCTGGATCTGTGAGCTCCTTGCTGTGAGTTGATTTTCTGCCGCTTATACCTTGCCAAACGGTTATGCCATATATCATCTGAAAGCTTAAGATCCAAGCAATGCAGCGGTCGCCTCGTTCCTATCCTATCAGAAGTTGTTACAGCTATATTCCGCTTTTTTCGCCGCTACGTTTTAATAGAAGATTCACCACCAAGGTGGCCGCCGCTCAGACGCCATGCGCGGATGTGTCCTCTCCACAGCGAGATGATGTTGGGAATAAGTCACCGCCGGCTCCGGTATTGGCTTCAGTGATCCAGACAGACACAGCACCTGGAGGTATGTCCCATGCTGAAGCCTCGGCCTCGCCAATTAGCATGTCCCTGGCCTCCCCTCCTATAAGTGCCCAGAGCCCAGTTCAGACAGGCGGCATGTCCGCCGAAGCACTTCTAGCTACCATCACGAACATTTTCCGATCGGAATTAAAAGCTGAACTCAAGCGGGCTGTCACTGAACTTTCCACCCAGATTAATGATATAGGGGAGAGGGTACATACACTGAAGAATCAAGCTGATGATCTGGTAATGGTTACCAATGCTTATACGGCGAATATTGAAACACATGAGGATAGACTTAATTTCATGGAAGCGAAGCTGGAATATTTAGAAAATAGAAGCCGGAGGGCTAACATCAGGATTCGGGGGGTCCCAGAATCAGTTGAGGACGTGGAAGCTATGACCTCCCAAGATCAGTACAGCTTTTTGCTGATTTAGCACCTATTACAATACAGAAAAGGAGAGATATGAAGCCATATACTGCAGCCCTCCAGAGAGACTCTATAAGGTATAGATGGGGGTTCCCTTTTGCACTCATATTTAAGATCGGAAATAAGCAGCATGTATGCAGAATCCCTGAAGAAGCAGCAGAAATACTCTCTGAGACTAACATCCCCTTTACAATTGTGGATCCTCGACAGTCTACGCAAGATCAGCAACTTCCACTCCCGAGACGCGAACCGAGGCGAAACAGAACTTGGTCCACCTCAAGATCTACTAATGCTTGTCGTCCCTCATCTGACCAAGAGCTACCCGCAGAATGATCGAGGTGATCCCACTTTATGATGCTGGGTATCACTATGTAATTTTATGACTTGTTTCCTGTAAACCTACTATATTGTTCTCCTTCAGAGACCCTGTCCATATCAGTGTCCACTTTTATGATGCTGGACACATTTGGAAGAGGAAATCTCTTGTCTATGGAAGAACACTAAGATCAAACCAAACGAAGATACAGGTTTACAGCCATATACTCCTTATCCACTTGCTTTTATTATGCCACCTGAAAGATTCATGTTGAAAGTTTTTCATTTGATTATCACTATTATATTTGTACCTGGGTCATATTAGAACTATGGTTACTTCTTAGTTATGGAGAGAGCAATATCCTTGTTCTTTAAAAACTGATGAGAGATTATGCCTCTCTAATTGATAAACAAAGCTTGATACATACAGCAGGTACAATATATTTCTTTAGAATATTACTTATATATATAGGTTATGTTTGCATTTTTTCTTGATGCTTTTTCTTGAAGAGACTATTAAGCTGGTTCGCTTTTGTCTTCTATCTTCTTTTTTTTATTTTCCATTTATAAGTGACAGTATCGAGGTACTTTATAATTTAAGGACCGGCTGTTGTTTTATATTTTAGACTCCCTCCCAGGACATGTAATTTTTATATATGTCAAGTGATGTGGAGTAGAAATTCTCTTGTCCTATAGTGTGATACACCTTTGATCCTGTATAGTAAAATCTAGTATCAATATATACGGTTCTTAACTTATTTAGAAACTGACAAATATCCTGATTTGGTATATAAGTTATATAATTGGTTTATAAGCTACCATAGGAAGGTGAACTCACAGAACATGTTGTCCCCCATATGAAAGACACTGGATGGTTGGTATTTATTTTATTGACCACCATCTATGGTCTTTCTACTCTGGCATCTACGGTGCCCATTCAGGCTTTGTTAGGCTATAATGAGCTTACTATGATACACCTCGTTGAACATTGCTCTTTCTTATTTTTTCCCACTTCTGCAAGAGGAACCTATACTCACTGGTCCCACGTCTCTCACTTAACATTATATCAGATTAACAAGCCCATAATTCAAGTCCATTAACATTTTGAGCCACAATGTCAGAGGCCTTAGTTCCCCACAGAAGAGAAATAAGGCCTTTCAGGCATATGCCAAGCATTCCCCAGACATCCTGTGCTTGCAGGAGACTCATTTTTCGACCAGGAATCCACCGAAGCATTTCCATAAACAATTCAATAGATTCTTTACATCATCTTATAAAAAAAGAAGCAGGGGAGTCATGACCCTGTTTTCAGACAATTTCCCTATAGAAGTTACATCTCATATAGAAGATACCAATGGTACATATCTCATTGTTTTGGGGATATATGAATCCAAGACCCTGTGCATTGTAAACATCTATGCCCCCCCTGAACAGGCCCACTCTACAATTTCGAAAATATCTGACATTCTTTTGGGATTAAAATTTGACAGTCTGATTTGGGCAGGGGACTTCAATACCACTCCAAACGATCATATTGATAGGACCAATTCTCCCCGCCCTTCAATTGCCAAAAAGAATCAGACCATTTTTTTAGAATTGTTCCAACAACATTCTTTGGTGGATTCGTGGAGGGAATATAATAATGCAAAAAGAGGTTACACATGTTTCTCTGCTCCACACAATACCTATTGTCGAATAGACCTGATATTAATTTCTTCCCTATGTACCCCTGCTCTGGCTTATTCAAGGCATATTTTATGTACCTGGTCAGACCATGATTTTGTGCTCACACCACTAACTTCGCCTGTACCCAAAACGATAAGGTCACAATGGAGATTGAATTAGTCACTTTTGGCTAATCCAACGGTGTGTGCTGAAATTACAGAATGCATTGATAACTATTTTAAAGAGAATGATACGGAGGAGATTTCTGAGGGAATCTGTTGGATAGCCCATAAGGCCGTATTAAGAGGAGAACTTATGAAGAGGTCTGCTAAGCTCAAAAGAGAAAGAGAAATTGTTATCTCTAATTTAGAACAAAAGATCAACACCTTACACTGGATCAATCAGAATCAACCCTCTCGATTCTTACAAAAGCAAATATATAATCTGCAGATCCAGCTAGACACTATTCTGGGGTCAGAGGTTGAAAAAGCCATGAGGTGGACGGGGGCAGTAGCTTATGAGCAATATAACAAGCCAAATAAATGGTTGGCTAAACGATTACGAGCAAAACAAGTGTCCAATAAGATCCTCAAAATCTGTGATGCCACTAATAAAGTCACCTCAAACCCTGAAAAGATCTATCAGACGTTTTATGACTATTACAAAAAACTCTATGATGATGACTCCCCTGACCTAAACTCGGAAGGGAGAGAAAACTTCCTGAAAGAAAATATTAGAAATACCCTAACTAAGGATACAGCTAAAACTTTAAGCCCCCCTATCACTGAGGAGGAATTGCATGAGGCCATAAAGCGTTTGAAGAGATCCAAAGCTCCTGGGCCAGATGGGTTCCCTGCACATTATTATAAAAAAGTTTGAGTATGACTTGACCACACATTTACTCAAATTTTATAACTCAATAATGAAAGGGAAGGCCCCCCCAAAAGAATTCCTTTATTCTGCCATATGTATCATACATAAACCCAATAGAGATCCATTGCTTACAAAAAATTATAGACCCATATCACTCCTTGTGGTAGACTACAAGATATTTACCTCCATATTGGCCTCAAGATTAAATACCATCTTACCAGCTCTAATACACAAGGACCAGGTGGGCTTTATCCCGCATAGACAAGCCCCAGACAACATACGAAAGGTCTTAGACATACAGTACTATTGTTTAAAATCTGCTCAGACCCTCGCTATTTTATCATTGGACATGGAAAAGGCCTTCGATAGGATTACATGGCCATACATGACATCTGTATTGGAAAAATTTGGGCTTTCGGGGAATTTCCTTAAGGCAATATCAATTTTATATTCCTCCCCTTCAGCATATCTAAAACTTCCCTCATACACACAGCAGAGGTTTCCCATTCTTAGAGGTACCAGGCAAGGGTGCCCATTTTCACCGGGCATCTTTGCTCTAGTAATAGAACCGCTTGCCAATAAGATCCGAAGTTCTCCAGAGGTCATGGGTATTCATATTGGTCCAAAACAGTATAAGATGAATTTGTTTGCAGACGACATCTTATTGACACAAGCTTCGCCCCATACTTCCATCCCTAATTTATTTAAAATTACCCAACAGTTCTCCACTTTCTCTGGCTTTAAACTAAACATAGATAAGTCAGAACTTATGATCTCTCAAATGCCTAATAGGGAGGCCCAATATTTAGCTGAATCTCTGGGTCTTCAGCTTCAACCAAAATACATCAAATACTTGGGGATCAACTTACCTAAAAACCCCAACACTCTCTATGATGTAAATTATCCCTAATTATATAGGAAACTAACTGCTGACTTGGAATTGTGGTCAAAATATCCATTATCACTTCTAGGTAAGATGCATTCTATCAAAATGAGACGACTTTATTTATTTAGAGTCCTTCCTATTCCCATTAAAGCACAACATTTAAAAGATCTTCAGAGTAAAATTCATAAATTTGTGTGGTCCAACAAAACGGCAAGAATCAGATATGCTACTTTGACCAGGACTAGAGATAGAGGGGAACTTAACCTTCCTATTCTTATGCTATACTATAAGGCAGCTAGGATCTCCCAACTAGCTACAGTAAACTCGGGACTCTTGACCCCTCTCTGGGCTGAGATAGAATCGAGACTTGTTTCTCTTATGTCTGTGCAGGGAGTGATGTGGGCGAATAAAGTCCCTATTCAGAAAATACAGGCTCTTGCTCCGATATTGGCCTTTTCCCTAAAATTGTGGAGAAAGTGTAGATTTGTCCATAAATTACAGTCTAAAATTAGTTATATGTCTCCTATTTTTGGAAACCCAGACTTCCCCGCTGGGCTAGCTTCCCATCAATTTACATGGTGGAAATCTAGGGGGTTTAATAGAATAGCTAACTTTACCTCAGGCTTTAAAATTATGACTTTGAGGGAGTTTTGCTCCGAGAGAAATGTTCCTCCACAAGAATTTGGTAGAGCGGTCCAAATCTTTAGATACTTACACTCCCTGGATCAGACAAATGACTTTATAATATACACTACATTTGAGACCAGGTGCAAAAATGGACCAATAGAGAGAGGATTAATTTCAAACGTATATTTTCTACTAACGAGAGAAGAGACCCATGACAAAACAACTTTTCAACTAAAATGGAAACAAGACTGTGGTAAAGTTATGTCAGAAACTAAGTGGGGCCATTGTTGCACTACACTTTTGAAGAATAGCCTCTTGTATTCATCAATAGAAACCTCACTTAAACTTTTACACAGAACTTATTACACTCCTACCAGAGTCCATGCTTTAACTCCTGATGAATCGGATAGATGTTTTAGAGGGTGTGGACAGAAGGGCACATTTGGTGGTCATGTCCGCTGGTTCAAAAGTTCTGGAAAGACATCTGGAGGCATATTTCTCTTATGTTCAAATTACAAACATCAATAGACCCTACAGTAGCACTTCTGGGGAATAAACCCCATAGGATCACTAACACTGCTAATAAACTTATCCACCATGTCATGGCCTTGGCAAGAAGACATATAGCACACAACTGGAAATCTCCTAACCTAGCAGCACATTTGGTTTTTAAATCTTTAAATGATGTCATGCTGTCTGAACACATTCTTGTAAAGGTATATGATAGATTGAAGAAAGGTGAGTCCGGCACCATCCAATGTATTGCTCTTTTAGTTTATTAGGACATGACTGACATATAACAACAACGACGTTTCGGAGGACTAACCTCCTTTCTCAAGTTCAGTCAGCATCTACACATATATTGAACACATACCTACTTATATAGTACATTCAAACTGACATGACCAATCAGCTTTGCTGTCGCTCAATAGCGACCAATCCCCTGCTATCCTAAAGTCGGACCTAGTGGGGAACTTCTTCTTACTATGCAAAAAGCTGCTGCTCCAATTGAAAAGCAGCACAACGTGGCTATCCGCATTACGCTAGGAGACAGACCTCCCCTCATCACCCGCCGTGGCGCCGACAATGGGGAAACAGTCTGCGGTGGTAAATATGTCAGGCCACGCCCCGCAATAGAGCGGACCTGACAGGCGACTGTGTCCCGTAGGGCGGAAGATTCCGCCTATGGTCTGCGTCATTTATGAATACGTATGAGGAGACATTTGTCTATACTAGTGAGTTGTTTACTGGAAATGCCCTTTGTTGGCTTCGTTTTATTGACGATGTCTTTTGCGTATGGAGGGGGTCACATTCGAGTCTACAAAGTTTTGTGGACAGCCTGCATGTCCAATGTCCTGCAATACGGTTAACGATTCATAGTGACCATCGGGCGGTGAGCTTTCTCGACACACTAGGTCCGACTTTAGGATAGCAGGGGATTGGTCGCTATTGAGTGACAGCAAAGCTGATTGGTCATGTCAGTTTGAATGTACTATATAAGTAGGTATGTGTTCAATATATGTGTAGATGCTGACTGAACTTGAGAAAGGAGGTTAGTCCTCCGAAACGTCGTTGTTGTTATATGTCAGTCATGTCCTAATAAACTAAAAGAGCAATACATTGGATGGTGCCGGACTCATCTTTCTTCAATACGATTCGGAACTGCTGGCTGTCATTTCCTGGTTCCAGGCACATCCCTACCTTTGAGAGCGCTGGAGGTGCGAACAAGATCTACTTTTCAGGTATATGATAGATTGGATTATTTTATTGATGTATGGTCCTCTTGGATTGAGCTACAAGATAATTTGGGTCTTGGCTACACTCTCCACACGTTCTGGTGGAGATCTTTTTTATCTGACATTGTGTGATACACATATATATATTAGGGCTTTTGAGCTACTTGAGATGATGGACCATAGTGAGTGGATTATAATTTGGGATTATTTTATGGATTACACCTTAATTTTCAATCCAGATTTTTTTCCTTTTCCCTTTACCCCCCTGCCCCTATCCCCTACCCTAATCTCTCCCTTGGTTAGTCCCATTGGCATGATGTGGTATTTCCACCCATGGGACAGCCTCGAATCCCACACCTTACCCCCCTTCCCTTTCCCCCCTTAGCCCCCCCCCCCCTTTGTTTCCTAAGGGGAATCCCCTTCCTTTTAGCCCCTTAACTATAAAAAAATATTTTTTTTGGGGGGGGAGATTGAACTATTTGGTTTCACAATATACTGTTAAGATGTTTTACATCTAGATGTTTTATGTTAGAATCTATGATATATGTCTGCCATTATGGCTCCCTCATGAGGCAGTTAACTTGCATTATCCATGTTGTTATTATGAACTTTCTTTATATTAATAAACACCCTTGAAACGAAAGAAAAATGACTGTAGTTGAAGAGGTAATGGCCCCTGAACTATGCTCAGGGATGCAATTTACAGCTTCAGTGAAATCCGTTTGCAAATCGGAGTGATAGATTAGAATCTAGAGCCGACAGTAGGTTTTCCTATGTTAAACCAATACACCATTGAAAAACTGGTTACGTTTGCAATTGAAAGAAAAATGACTATAGTTGAAGAGGTAATGGCCCCTAAACTATGTTCTGGGATGCAATTTACAGCTTCAGTGAAATCCGTTTGCAAATCGGAGTGATAGATTAGAATCTAGAGCGAACAGTAGGTTTTCCTATGTTAAACCAATTCCAATAGTTTTTATTGAAAATTTTTAAAATTTATACAGAAAAGAAAGTTGTGGTTAGAACAGTGTACATGAAATACAGTTCAAGATTACATTATTTAAAGACTAGTAGAACAATAGTACAATAGTACAGTAGTACAATAATACAATAATACAGTAATACATTAATAATTTGAAAAAGAAAGTATTATAACAATGTTTTGTGTTCGAGCTGTGTTGAGTTCCTAATACAAGTCTTTATATACTAAAAAGATATTTCTGGAGAAAATCTATGAACCAGATAAGATAAGAAATGTTGTGAAATTCTGGAACACTGTCCTAATGTGCAGGAGGGGGTCAAGAATAGTTCTTGACGTATTAGCATTGCGAGTTGAGTAATGTGAGATAAGGAGGAAATTGTAATATTACAATTTCCTTGTGGATAAATAAAGAGGTTTTCTATAATTAGATTGTCAATTCCACCAATAAATTGAGTGAGGGATCAAGATCCCCACCAGTACCTTATGTAGGTCTTGGGAATAATGTTAGAGTTATTGTACTATGGAGCTCGTGTGTGGGAGGATTTGTGAGGACCTCTCTACCTGGAGAATGGGGGACTTGCACCACCCTACAGAGACTCCAGGGAGTGGTATCAATATAGCTAAGTGTCTTATAAACACACTCGAGCTCAAATGAGTATGGACATGGACCTGTAAATGAGCAAGTAAGAATAATTAGTGGTTAGTGGTTAAATGTATAAACTACGTGTAATGCTTCCAAAACTATCAATCTGTAGTGATTGTGAGTTTGGAGGTTGTTAGTCGTAAATATATATTTCTAGTAACTTAAACTTAAATAACTGTGCTAGGCAAAAAGCCTAAAAAACAACTAAACTACTCTATCCTACGAACTGTGTAGTGTAGTCCTTATAGGTCTGAAAGTTCAATGTGCAGGAATGTGTGATTTGAGGTATATTTCAAATAGACGGTGTTCTATAATCACAACATACATAATATTGTATTTTCCATTATTCCAGGGGTAGTCTTGTGAGGTAGACACACAGCTGTCAGTTTAGACCGTGAGAGGAACAATAGTCTATAATTCTAAAATTTCAAGAGTTTTGACTCCGTGTAGACTGTGGGCCAGAGACGAGCCCTACTCAGGAAAGACTTCAGTCCACCACTCCTTATTGCCCAAGCTTTCTCGGCAAGGAGATTTGATTCCACAATTCTTAAGATTTCTCGGATAGTCGGGACATCAGTAGATTTCCAATTTACAGCCAATTGATTCCTAGTGACAATAAATATGTGGTTATATATTAGTCTCTCCTGAGGGGGCAGGTCCCTGATTCCCAAGTGTAATAAAGCCATGCCCGAGGGAATAGCTTTTAAAGGGACTCCGAGCTCAGAAAAAAAAGGAAAGTTGTACTCACCATGGGCTTTCTCCAGCCCAGTGCTGGTCGGGAGGTCCCACGCCGGCGTCCTGGCTCCTCTCCTTCTCCCCGCTCCGGAATGGCTGGCAGGCCGCAGCCCGGGCGACACTCTCCCGAGTGTCGGGCTGCTTCTTCCGCATATGACGCGGATTACGTCACACGCCGGCCGCCTCGCGTCATCACGGCGGCCGGCGTGAAAGTACTGCGCATGCGCGCTTTGCCGGCATCCTGGCTCCTCTCCTTCTCCCCGCTCCGGAATGGCTGGCAGGCCGCAGCCCGGGCGACACTCTCCCGAGTGTCGGGCTGCTTCTTCCGCATATGACGCGGATTACGTCACACGCCGGCCGCCTCGCGTCATCACGGCGGCCGGCGTGAAAGTACTGCGCATGCGCGAACAAAGCGCGCATGCGCAGTACTTTCACGCCGGCCGTAATCCGCGTCATATGCGGAAGAAGCAGCCCGACACTCGGGAGAGTGTCGCCCGGGCTGCGGCCTGCCAGCCATTCCGGAGCGGGGAGAAGGAGAGGAGCCAGGACGCCGGCGTGGGACCTCCCGACCAGCACTGGGCTGGAGAAAGCCCATGGTGAGTACAACTTTCCTTTTTTTTCTGAGCTCGGAGTCCCTTTAAGGACATAGGCATTTTCTTCAAAAACCCTTCTATGTTATCTCTTAATGTTTTTAGTTTTGGGCAATCCCATAGTAGATGACCAATAGAACCCGTCAGGTTGCATCCCCTCCAACAAAGGGGAGAGGTGCTTGTGTCAAACTTTGCTATTTTCTCCGGGGACATATACCACATCCATATAGTTTTAAGTAAGCCTTCATGGTGATTCACACAATGTGAAGATTTTCTCATTGATTTCATAGTTAGTTCCCATTCTTCCATGTTTATTTTAGTTCCCAAGTAATCCTGCCAGCCACTCAGTTGCCATTTTGGAAATTTTTCCTTCAGGGTTAAAAGAGATCTATAGAAAACTGATGTACCTTTAATAGTTCTACCCTCTGGTTGAAGTAATTGTTTGATCTGTGGAGTTATTTTGATGGGGTTATGTTGGTATTTTCTTAAGAATTTACTAACTTTGGAGTATAGGAGTGTATCTGTGGAAGGGATATTATAATTTAGCATTAAATATTCAAATGATTTAATTTCGTTTCCGTCCAATAAGTCTTTAATATCTTTTATACCTAAGTCGGCCCAATTTTGGAGGTCGATATTTCTAATAACCGAATTTAGAGCAATCAGGGGGGTATCTAATTCAATGGCTAAGGGTTCTTCCTTACAAAGCTTCAAGAGTTCCTTCCATATTCTTGTTTTGTTAGTCACAATGGGGTTATAGTTACTTTGTCTGAAGTTCCAGACTAATCTAGATTGTAAAAAGAGTCTGTAGGACTTATAAGGAAGTTGTTCCTCTTCTATAGAGCGCCATTGTATAGATTCATCTTCCAACCAGATTGTTCTAGATTGGTCTAGTAGGGTTGATTTATAATAAAGTTCAATGTTGGGGACGCCTAAACCTAAGTTGGATACATGGGATGTTAGGATTTTGTTAGAAAATCTTGATTTTCTATTTAATAGGATAAATTGGTTTAGAAGCTTTTGGAGGGTATTAAAAAAGGTCTGAGGGACTCTGATTGGTAAGTTCCTGAATAGATAGAGAAGCTAGGGAAGTAATATCATTTTAAAGGCCGCTGCTCTACCCATCCAGGAATACTCCATCTTCGCTAATGCTTCCAATTTAGTTTTGAAGTTCTTCAACCAGGGGGTATAGTTCTCTTTATATAATTGGATAAGTTGTGGGGTTA
This sequence comes from Hyperolius riggenbachi, assembly GCF_040937935.1. Taxonomy (NCBI): domain Eukaryota; kingdom Metazoa; phylum Chordata; class Amphibia; order Anura; family Hyperoliidae; genus Hyperolius; species Hyperolius riggenbachi. The sequence continues at coordinate 350,241,290 of NC_090649.1, read as the reverse complement.
AATATATGCCCAAATATTTTATTGCTGTTTCGTTCCAGGAGAAGCTGCAGGTTTCCTTGAGGCTGTCTTTGATTTTTTGAGGGACAAAACATGGAAGAATTACTGTTTTTGTCTGATTCAGTTTATAAAAGGAGATATGGGAGAAATTATTAAGTTCTGTGGTAGCATTAGGCAAGGATAATAGTGGTTTCTGGAGAAATAAAATAATATCGTCTGCATAGAGACTAAGTTTAGTAACTGATTGGTTTAATTTAATTCCATGGATTTGGGAGTTGTCTCTTATGCTCTGGGCTAAGGGTTCTATGGATAGGTTAAAAATTAATGGGGAAAGAGGGCAGCCCTGACGGGTTCCATTCTTGATATTAAAGGCCTGGGATAAAGAGCCAGATGAGAAGACTTTGGCAGAGGGTTGGGTATATAAAGCTAATATCGCCTTATGTAGGAAACTTGGGATTCCGAACTTTGTAAGTACTCTCGACAAATACAGCCAGTTGACTCTGTCGAACGCCTTCTCCGCATCAAGGGATACAAGGAGAGTAGGCGTCCGACAGAGCCCAACCTTATGAATCAAAGCAAGAGCTTTACGGGTACCATCAGAGGTGGATCTATTCCTTGTGAAGCCCACCTGGTCAGAGTGGAGAAGTTGAGGCATCAAGGGGGCTAACCTATTTGCTATTACTTTGGCATAAATTTTTTTGTCAGTGTTTAATAAGGAAATGGGCTTATAGCTGCTAGGGTCGGAGGGGTCTTTACCTTCCTTAGGAATGGTGGATATCAAAGCGGAAAGGGACTCTTTGGGGAAGATACCAGTAGTTGCTACCTCGTTATACATGTCAGTGAGTGGCTTTGCTAAGATGGTTATGAATTTTTTAAAATAATCATTAATGTAGCCATCTGGGCCTGGGGCCTTATCATTCTTAAGAGAATTTATAGCAGTGATTACTTCTTGCTGATTAAAGGGAATCCCTAAGAGTTTCTTTTCAAAATCAGAAAAGGATGGGAGATTGATTTTGTCTAGGTATTTGTCTATCTCTTGGGCAGTTGGGTTATGTGTGTTTGGGTCTGATTCTAAATTATACAATTCCTCGTAGTATGTGGCAAGGGAGTCTACTATTTCTTGTGGGTGAAAGACTGCGGTTTTTGTTTGGGGATTTATTATTTTCACTATTCTGTGGTGTATCCTTTTCCCTTTGATTTTCCTGGCCATTGCTTTACCCGCTCTATTATTATAATAATACCAGTTCTCACGAAGAATAGTTTGCCATTTATCATACTCATAAAATAAAGTGTCTGCTAATTCCTGTCTGGTTTCTTCTAGGGACTTAATCAGATGCAGTTTTTTATTATTGAAAATTTCCTTCTCTAGGGACTTAATTTTGTGTAGCAATTGGTTAGTGGCTTCTTTCCTCTTTTTCTTTTGGATAGCACTCAACTTTATAATTACACCTCTGATGACAGCTTTGTGGGCGTTCCACAGTGTAGTTTTTGAGACCTCTTTAGTATCATTGAGCACAAAATATTCAGCAAGCTCTCTTTTGATAATGGGTCGGGTATGTTCTGAATTTAGTATAAATTTGTTCAATTTCCATGATTGGGGACAGGCAGGAGAATTTTGTAATTTAAATTTCGTTAGTAAGGTGGAATGATCTGACCATATTCTTGGCAGTATTTCTGTTTCAGTGATCAGTGGTAGAGTGAATCTATCAACTAGACAGTAATCAATGCGCGTAAAGGATTTGTGGATCGGTGAGTAGTATGTGAATTCCCGCGATTTGGGATGGAGACATCTCCACGTATCATACAGTTCAAAATTCATCAACGCAGGTTGAAGGATGGAGTGTGGTTTCCTAATATTAGATGTGCAGTCTGTCTGAACATCCACTACTGCATTAAAATCCCCAGACACAAACAGATGTCCTTTGTGGAGAGTGCTAATCTTATTCAATTTTTTATTGATAAATTTCAATTGGTGTGAATTTGGGGAGTATATGTTTGCGAAGGTGTAATCTTGAGAGTTAATTTTCCCTTGAACTATCACCGATCTACCATCCTCGCTGGAAAAGGTCTCCTCTACCACTAAACCCAATGTATCTTTAAAAGCTATAGAGACTCCAGCTTTCTTTTTGTTAGTTTTTAGAGTGGAGTGAAAGATGTTTGAAAATTGGTATAATTTGAGTTTTCTTGCTGAAATTTTGGTTAAATGTGTTTCTTGAATACACACAATATCCGCTTTGTGCTCTTTGATTAATTTTTGTAGAAGATAACGCTTTCTATAAGAGTTAAGTCCTCTCACGTTAATGGACAATATATTACAGTCTTGTGACATTGTTGTTAAAGTATTTGCTATACATACCAAACCATATTGTCAAACCATCACGAGACATCCCTGGACTATTCATTAAACCTCTGCACAACGAACCCTTATATCTGTAGAGAAAGGTTAAATAGGACAACATACTACACATTATATAAAAACAAGATAACAACAGAAAGGAAAGCAAGAAACTGGTAGGCATCCGGTTCTACCCTCCAGTTAATTGCTGGCCCAGAGAATGGGGGTCTAAAACCACCCTGCTTAGACTCTAGGCAAAGGAGCCTTAAGTAGGCAACTAAAGAGTTCAACCAAAAATTAACAATTAACAGTTAACAAGCCCTGGAACTATTCTTGTTCCAAGAATAAGGCTTGAATGGTGGAGAGACCACAATGTGGTCTCGAGTCAAGCCGATTCCCTCAGGGGAAGAAAGTAGGCCCTAAGGAAAGAGGCTTCTTAGCGGGGAAAAAAGTACATGTTGAAAACCCATCTGCTTAAGTGTCTGAAGAAGCCCCAGCAGAGTTTTCTTTTTCGGCTTGGTCAGGAGGTGGGGTAGTGTCCATCTGATGGATGGTTGTACTTCTGGGAACTTGTCTTGGAGAAGCCAACTGTTTCGACAGGGAGACTTGATAAATTGGCTTATCCTTCCTGGGGTCCTTTGGAATGAAAATTGGAATGTCCCATCTAGCCAGCAGATCATAGGCTTCCTTTGGGTTCCTGGCAGCATAGGTAGTTCCATTATCGTTTATTAATAGCTTAGGAGGGAATCCCCAGGAGTAGTCAATTTTCCTGTGTCGCAAGGTAGTGGTGATTTGCGAGAATTGCCTCCTGGCAAAGAGTGTGGCTTGAGAAAGGTCCTGGTAGAGAGTAAGATCCTGGTACGGGCTAGGCAGCTTCCTTCCTCCTCTGGTAGCCGAAAGCATTTTCTCCTTGGCGTGGAAAAAATGGATTCGCGTGATTACGTCACAAGGTAGGTGTTTAGCCACATGTGAAGGCTTTGGCAGTCGGTGGGCCCTGTCAATGACCAGTTCATTTTCTGGAAGGTCTGGAGCAGTGGTTTTGAGGATGTCCTTAACATAGTCTTTAAGGTCGTTGGTGCTCACCGATTCCTGTACTCCTCTAATCTTGATGTTGTTCCGACGATTTCTGTCCTCATTGTCGGCTATTTTCTCTTTCATGAATCTATTTTGTTCCTGAAGGTCTTTGTGTGCTCCGACAAGATGATTATGGGCTATGGTCATCTCTTCCATCCTTCTTTCCAGTTTAAGGATTCTGGAGTCTGTTTCACCTGCAATCTGTGAAACGTGGCCTGCCAGCGTCTGTAGATCCTTTCTGACATCTTTTATGTCGTCCTGGATGCCTGCTCTAAAGGAGAGCATGAAGTCCTTTAGGAATTGCTGAGTAACCGGTTTGTTTGATACCGGGAAGGATTCCATAGGATCTATGGCCTGTGGCTGTCTATCACTCCTTTGAGGATGTTGGGGAAGAGAATGGTCACTTTGCAGTGCTAATGCGTCCGTTTGTACGCCTGGAGAGGAGTATTGCAAATTTCTGGCATAGTTGGATGTGACCATATGTACGCCTGGAGTAGCAGGATGCGTACTTTGCGGGCGGCCGGATGCGTCAAAATGTACGCCTGGATCAGGGGAATGTACGCGTACCTGCTCCCCGGCGCTCTGGAAGTCCGCATCGGCCAGCGGCGCTACTGTGTGTCCCTGCTTCAGGGGGCTCCGTTCGCGGACTTTTTTGGCCTGCCGCTGCCGCTGGAAGGCCTCCTCATCGCTGTCCTCCTCATACAGCGCTTCATGGCCTCTTGGGAAGGGGGTGAGGAGAGGATCATACCTGTTCTTTAGTGGGAGAGGAGATGGTGTCCTGTGGATGGGTCTCTCCAGGGCCTCCCTGCTGTGATAGCGGCGGCCATCTTGGTGTTCATCTCCATAGAAGGAAGACAGCTTTCTCAGGGCTGGGGAGCTGTAATTCCTCCCTGTTTTCGCTTTTCTGTATTCCCAGTCGCTCTCAGGGTGTCCTGCCATCTTTCTGGGAAGAAATTGGGGCTTCTCAGGATGCTTTTAGTCGCTTTCTGTGGGCTTCAGGCAGAGAGCTCTGGTCTCACACAGCCATGCAGCTCAGCAGCCAACCACGCCCCTTTTCTCCTATGTTAAACCAATACACCATTGAAAAACTGGTTACGTTTGCAATTCAAAGAAAAATGACTATAGTTGAAGAGGTAATGGCCCCTAAACTATGTTCTGGGATACAATTTACAATTTCAGTGAAATCCGTTTGCAAATCGGAGTGATAGATTAGAATCTAGAGCCAACAGTAGGTTTTCCTATGTTAAACCATTACACCATTGAAAAACTGGTTACGTTTGCAATTGAAAGAAAAATGACTATAGTTGAAGAGGTATTGGCCCTTAAACTATGTTCTGGGATGCAATTTACAGCTTCAGTGAAATCCGTTTGCAAATCGGAGTGATAGATTAGAATCTAGAGCCAACAGTAGGTTTTCCTATGTTAAACCAATACACCATTGAAAAACTGGTTACGTTTGCAATTCAAAGAAAAATGACTATAGTTGAAGAGGTAATGGCCCCTAAACTATGTTCTGCGATGCAATTTACAGGTTCAGTGAAATCCGTTTGCAAATCGGAGTGATAGATTAGAATCTAGAGCCAACAGTAGGTTTTCCTATGTTAAACCATTACACCATTGAAAAACTGGTTACGTTTGCAATTGAAAGAAAAATGACTATAGTTGAAGAGGTAATGGCCCCTAAACTATGTTCTGGGATGCAATTTACAGCTTCAGTGAATTCCATTTGCAAATCGGAGTGATAGATTAGAATCTAGAGCCAACAGTAGGTTTTACTATGTTAAACCAATACACCATTGAAAAACTGGTTACGTTTGCAATTGAAAGAAAAATGACTATAGTTGAAGAGGTATTGGCCCTTAAAGAGACTCCGTAACAAAAATTGCATCCTGTTTTTTATCATCCTACAAGTTCCAAAAGCTATTCTAATGTGTTCTGGCTTACTGCAGCACTTTGTACTATCACAGTCTTTGTAATAAATCAACTTATCTCTCTCTTGTCAGACTTGTCAGCCTGTGTCTGGAAGGCTGCCAAGTTCTTCAGTGTTGTGGTTCTGCTATAAACTCCCCCTTCCAGGCCTCTCTATGCACACTGCCTGTGTGTTATTTAGATTAGAGCAGCTTCTCTCTTCTCTCTTATATTTTACAAGCTGGATAAATCGTCCTCTGAGCTGGCTGGGCTTTCACATAGTGAGGAATTACAGACAAGGGCAAAGCTGTTTGCAGGAAGAAAAGAGCAGCCTGAAACTTCAGTGCATGAGAGATGCAGGGGGAAAGAAACACACAAATGATCTCTTGAGATTCAAAAGGAAGGCTGTATACAGCCTGCTTGTGTATGGATGTATTTTTCTATGTGTGGACATACTGTACATCAACCTACTTCCTGTTTTGGTGGCCATTTTGTTTGTTTATAAACAAACTTTTTAAAACTGTTTTTAACCACTTTTAATGCGGCGGGGAGCGGTGAAATTGTGACAGAGGGTAATAGGAGATGTCCCCTAACGCACTGGTATGTTTACTTTTGTGTGATTTTAACAATACAGATTCTCTTTAAACTATGTTCTGGGATGCAATTTACAGCTTCAGTGAAATCCGTTTGCAAATCGGAGTGATAGATTAGAATCTAGAGCCAACAGTAGGTTTTCCTATGTTAAACCAATACACCATTGAAAAACTGGTTACGTTTGCAATTCAAAGAAAAATGACTATAGTTGAAGAGGTAATGGCCCCTAAACTATGTTCTGCGATGCAATTTACAGGTTCAGTGAAATCCGTTTGCAAATCGGAGTGATAGATTAGAATCTAGAGCCAACAGTAGGTTTTCCTATGTTAAACCATTACACCATTGAAAAACTGGTTACGTTTGCAATTGAAAGAAAAATGACTATAGTTGAAGAGGTAATGGCCCCTAAACTATGTTCTGGGATGCAATTTACAGCTTCAGTGAATTCCATTTGCAAATCGGAGTGATAGATTAGAATCTAGAGCCAACAGTAGGTTTTACTATGTTAAACCAATACACCATTGAAAAACTGGTTACGTTTGCAATTGAAAGAAAAATGACTATAGTTGAAGAGGTATTGGCCCTTAAAGAGACTCCGTAACAAAAATTGCATCCTGTTTTTTATCATCCTACAAGTTCCAAAAGCTATTCTAATGTGTTCTGGCTTACTGCAGCACTTTGTACTATCACAGTCTTTGTAATAAATCAACTTATCTCTCTCTTGTCAGACTTGTCAGCCTGTGTCTGGAAGGCTGCCAAGTTCTTCAGTGTTGTGGTTCTGCTATAAACTCCCCCTTCCAGGCCTCTCTATGCACACTGCCTGTGTGTTATTTAGATTAGAGCAGCTTCTCTCTTCTCTCTTATATTTTACAAGCTGGATAAATCGTCCTCTGAGCTGGCTGGGCTTTCACATAGTGAGGAATTACAGACAAGGGCAAAGCTGTTTGCAGGAAGAAAAGAGCAGCCTGAAACTTCAGTGCATGAGAGATGCAGGGGGAAAGAAACACACAAATGATCTCTTGAGATTCAAAAGGAAGGCTGTATACAGCCTGCTTGTGTATGGATGTATTTTTCTATGTGTGGACATACTGTACATCAACCTACTTCCTGTTTTGGTGGCCATTTTGTTTGTTTATAAACAAACTTTTTAAAACTGTTTTTAACCACTTTTAATGCGGCGGGGAGCGGTGAAATTGTGACAGAGGGTAATAGGAGATGTCCCCTAACGCACTGGTATGTTTACTTTTGTGTGATTTTAACAATACAGATTCTCTTTAAACTATGTTCTGGGATGCAATTTACAGCTTCAGTGAAATCCGTTTGCAAATCGGAGTGATAGATTAGAATCTAGAGCCAACAGTAGGTTTTCCTATGTTAAACCAATACACCATTGAAAAACTGGTTACGTTTGCAATTCAAAGAAAAATTACGGGGGCGCACATGCGCAGCGCTGCAGTGTGTGGATGTACATTCTGTGAGCTCTGTTTTGCAGGCCGATTTCGCCGCTTTTCGCCCACTCTAACCGAGGACTTATGCACATATTCTGAAACCGGAGACTCCAAGCAATGCAACAGGACCAAAGAGAATACCCCACAAGAGGCAGACCGAGCAAGATTCCTCTTCTTTCGCCGCTTAGATTCAAGAGGCGATTTTCCAATATGGCCGCCAGCACTTCTGCACAAGAGGACACAGACATGGCTACAGGAGCGTCACTCAGTGAGCCCTCTTCCCGGCCAAGTATGGCATCATCGTGCCCGCCGCCAATATTGGCTGGAGGTATGTCAGCAACTGATTTTATTGAAATCATGAAAAATATATTTAGACAAGAGCTGAAGGAAGCGGTCTCCGAGATGACCAGACAAATCAGCGACATAGGGGACAGGGTACACACGCTGGAAAAACAGACTGATGACCTAGCTATGTCTGTGGCCAGCAACAAAGCAGCGATTAAAAAACATGACGCCAGACTTGACTTTGTGGATGATAAATTGGGGGACCTTGAAAATTGAAGCAGAAGGGCCAACGTAAGGATTAGAGGGCTACCAGAGAGTATAATTGACTTAGAAGCAACAGCGGCTAATCTTTCTACAGCCTTATTGTCACAAGTGGATCAATCACTTTTGCGGGTGGTCAGAATCCACAGAGCCTTGGTACGCCCGCCGAATCCGGAATTGCCTCGTGGTGTCATAGCCAAATACTGCACGGAGGATGCCAGGGATAAAATTCTGCTGGCTGCCAGAGATTTAACTTCGATTCCAGGTATGCCCCAGTCAGTCCAGATATTTGCAGACCTTGCCCCAAGTACCATACAGAAAAGGAGAGCAATGCGTCCATACACTCTTGCCCTCCAGAAGGCCACTATCCGCTACCGGTGGGGTTTCCCCTTTTCCCTGTCTTTCCGGGTAGGCAACAAGCAATATGTATGCAGAACCACGGACGACGCGGAAGACGCATTAAAAAAACTTAAAATTCCGTATGAGATTCCAGAACCCCACCCCAGATGAAGCCAAAGGAGATCGTCTAGGAGAGGATTACCGCAGACACCCACGAGGGATCCCCCCCAGCACCAGGGATCATCAGAGGCTCCTCTGGAACCAGCCTTATCGCGACATTCCTCTGCAGAATCGTTGGAGGATATATGATTCCATGATGACACCTTGGTTAACTGGTCTCACCTTGTTCTCCTATTATCGGCACAGCGTACACAGCCCCGATAAGCATATGTCCCTCTTAGCCTAGCCGGGGATCGGGCTCTCTGTTCCGGCGTGGGCGGATGTGACGTCACTCCTCTCTACACTCCCCACAAGCGTTGCTGTAGAGGACAAGCTGCTGCCAGTCACACGCACTGAAGACGCGTGATAGGATGCGTCAATTTCTCCGCATGGGGCAAAAATGGAAGTAAAAAAGCCACTATAGACGCGGCTATAAATACATATGCAGACCACCTGCGTGATAAAATGCGTCAAATTTTCCGCATGGGGGAAAGATAAGGTATAAAAAGCCGCTATATACGCGGCTATGGATACGCATACAGACCTGAAGGTCAAAGGATTATAAAATTTATTAATAAATTTTATAATCTTTTGACCTTCACGTCACATCCGCCCACGCCGGAACAGAGAGCCCGGTCCCCGGCTAGGCTAAGAGGGACATATGCTTATCGGGGCTGTGTACGCTGTGCCGGCCATAGGAGAACAAGGTGAGACCTCTGCTATTGGAGCTTTTTCTTGAAGTACTAGGAGTCTCAGAGTGCCCCTTCTTCCTTGCTTGTTTTACAGTGTACTGTTTCAGGAAGCAGCCGAGTGACAACAAGTGGCCTGATTGCACCTTCTTAGGGGAACTATCACTACCCCGCATGTAAACCTTGGTTAACTAGTCTCTCTTTGACCTTCTCCTGAGGGCAGTATATTGATACTTTGTTTTAAGCAGTTTGTCCTTGATTTGCCCCTGACAAAGAAAAAAGTGTCCACTTTATGATGTTGGGCCGAAGATAGCAATTAAAGTGACCACTTTATGATGCTGGTCTGAAGAAACCCGTATTGGACCAAGGACAGGACTGCACCATTTGGTTTGCATAAAGAGTTAAATATTGGTATACCTGGTTTCTCTGTTCCTTTTCTTTTTATAACTAACCTCAGGTTAACAGTTCACAGTGTTTCTCTTGTGATTTAAACTAAATAGATGGGTCCCATAGGTTTGGAGTATGTTGTCTTTTCATAATTTATTATATAGATGGATAGGCCTGCACTCTAATGTTTGCCCCCGTTTAGGTAGGATAGATGATGAGTCTTTTTATTATGGACTCGCATTCCTCACTGCCTATGGCACTGTTTGTGCTCATTTCTAGTCTACTTCTCTACAAACCCAAACCCATTATATCAGACTTTCTGACTATGCTATGTTTCACTAACTTGAAATCCTGTGGTGTTTTAAAGCCCCCCCCCCCCCCCCCCCGGGAGCCCCAGCTGGCATGGTTACCATGTTTTCTATGTCTTCTAGACCCATAAAAATTTTGTCCCAGAACACAGGAGGTATGAGTTCACCCCACAGAAGAAACATGATCCTTAGAGACCTGATCAGACACTCTCCAGATATATTTTGTCTTCAGGAGACTCATTTTTCACCCGGCGCAGAACCAAAATTCTATCATAAAAAGTTCCATCGTTTTTTTGCCTTTTCTTATAAGAGAAGAAGTAGAGGAGTTGTGACCTTAATCTCTAATTCATTTCCCATGGAGATTCTCACCCATATCTCTGACAAAGAAGGCACATACTCTATCTTGATAGGTACATATGACAATAAAACTGTATACTAAATTTAAAACTGTATAATAAATATGTATGCTCCACCAGTTGATCACTTACGCACGGTTAACAAAATTTCTGATATATGATTGTCTTTGACTTATGATAGTGTCATATGGGCAGGGGATTTCAATATGATCCCTAATACAATACAATAATACAATAACATTTCTATAGCGCTTTTCTCCCATAGGATTCAAAGTGCTAATGATCAGTTGGATAGATCCTCACCTTCAGGACAACCTTCTGGTAAAAAATATTCAAAATTATTTGATGCATTTCTTAACCACTTGAGGATCACAGTCTTTCTACCCCTTAAAGGGGAACTGAAGAGAGAGGTATATGGAGGCTGTCATGTTTATTTCCTTTTAGACAATACCAGTTGCCTTGCAGCCCTGCTGATCCTCTGCCTCTAATACTATTAGCCATAGCCCCTGAACAAGCATGCAGCAGATCAGGTGTTTCAGTGGTTCAGACTTATAAGTCTGATCTGACAAGACTAGCTGCATGCTTGTTTCTGGTTTTAATCAGATACTACTGCAGAGAAATAGACCAGCAGGGCTGCCAGGCAACTGGTATTGATTAAAAGGAAATAAACATGACAGCCTCCATATACCTCTCTCTTCAGTTCCTCTTTAAGGACCAGGCACTTTTTTTTCCATTCAGACCACTGCAGCTTTCACGGTTTATTGCTCGGTCATACAACCTACCACCTAAATGAATTTTCCCTCCTTTTCTTGTCACTAACACAGCTTTCTTTTGGTGCTATTTGATTGCTGCTGCGAGTTTTACTTTTTATTATATTCATCAAAAAAGACATGAATTTTGTCAAAAAAATGATTTTTTTTAACTTTCTGTGCTTTTTCAAATAAAGTAAAATTTCCTGTATACATGCAGGACCAAAAAATGTGGACAAACATGTTTTTGATAAAAAAAACCCATTCAGCCTATATTTATTGGTTTGGGTAAAAGTTATAGCGTTTACAAACTATGGTGCAAAAAGTGAATTTTCCCATTTTCCCATTTTGAAGCATCTCTGCCTTTTCTGAGCACCTGTCATGTTTCATGAGGGGCTAAAATTCCAGGATAGTATAAATACCCCCCAAATGACTTCATTTTGGAAAGAAGACATCCCAAAGTATTCACTGAGAGGCATGGTAAGTTCATAGAAGATTTTATTTTTTGTCACAAGTTAGCGGAAAATGACACTTTGTGACAAAAAAAAAAAGTTTCCATTTCTGCTAACTTGTGACAAAAAAAAAATAAAATCTGCCATGGACTCACCATGGCCCTCTCTGAATACCTTGAAGTGTCTACTTTCCAAAATGGGGTCATTTGTGGGGTGTGTTTACTGTCCTGGCATTTTGGGGGATGCTAAATTGTAAGCACTGGTACGTAAAAGAAATGCTGTGCACCTTCCTTTCATACTGCTTTTATTCAGGCCTTCAAACAGCAGCCAGCGTATGCATCATACAAGATAAACAAAAGTTGTCAAACCTGGATGTCACGGAGGTGCGGAGGTGGATAGGGAAGAGGTGACCAGGGGTTGTAAGGACGGCACTACAGCCATTTCACGCCGTCTGGCGCTTGCTCACGTGCGTATGTCCTGAATGGAGCAGCGCTGTACGGCTTCCTTCCTAAGATCTTGAAGCCGCGCCCTCAGCGCTGCCCCATTGGTGTAAAGTGCTCGGGAGTGGAGGTCGGAGGTGAGAAGCTGACAGTTTGCTTGTGTTGTAGCAACTTACTTGCGTGGTGAGGTTGTGACTGGCTATACTGCCAGATATAGGTGAATAGTGCTTACAAAATTGTGTGTGCATTATCCATTAACCATTAAACATTTATAAAACGTGTGTGCATTTGGTCCTTCACTAATAAAGCATTATAGGATGAATTCTTATCAAAATGTGCCATTACGTGAATAAAGTGCCTTATATAAATACTGGCATTATGGCATAGCCGCCTCTAAGCCCTATTGCCCCAATTAAAAAGCCATATATTTTATTACTGCCTTGTACCATGAAAAGGGGATTCGCCCCACTATAACCTAACCCAAAAGGACTCCCATTTAAAAAAAGACCAGGAGGCAAAATTATGGACGTCGGGACCTTTCGGGGCGTAATCGCTTCCAAAATTAAATGCATCACCTCCCCTATTAAACTGCATTACCTCCACAGCCTGTGGGGTTGGGGAGAGAGATCAGGATAGCCCGTGCCGAGAACAGGGAAATAAGGAGATCCAGATACTGTGCCGTACCGAAAAGATGGGAAACACCATGAAGATTTGAGGGGTGGGGGGAACCCAAAGGCATGACACCCACAGATCCCACCTAGGGGTGAACCCGGAGAGGACCAGACGGCCAAGGAAGACAAGAGCAGGATGGTGAAGACGACCTGAAATCCCCCCGAAGGGAGTATCCCCAAAAGTCCATGGCTGGCTTCCAAAAGTGACCCCGTAAATTGCAACCCCACAACATCGTATTCCTACCCTCCGGTAAAGAGCCGGATAAGGAGGGGCAATGTGTGTAGGTGTTGCTGAACACAAGACTGTGTCCGTAGAGTGGACCAGCAACTGAGGCCACTCATTTAGGGTGGAATTTAGTGGGGAGTCTGGTCCACTATTGGGGGCCTGACTTATGCTTATTGCATTACTTTTCCCGACCCAGGGTCAATGTTCTGGAAGCCAACCCATATGGAGTTATGTAAGGTACCAGTAGAGAAAGATTCAAAGTTGGAGATGCATCCGACCAGTCCAGGAAGGGAGGAAAGGGGAGAAGAACAAGGGAGGAGAAGAAAGTTGGCACCAAGCCCAAAGCATGGGATATAGAAAAATAGTGTAGCAAAATAAGTGAAAGGATAGGCAGGGGGGGCCCAATATGCCCGATATAGGTCTCTAGGGATCTAAAAAACAAGATAGTTCCAGTCTATCATTTAGGCCCAAGGGCCCCATGGCCTCTGCACGTATGCATGATCCGCGACTCTCGTCTGGCGAGTTCTCGGTCGCGGTCACCTCCCCTGCGTGATGGAGCAACGTGCAAGAGGCCTGCAAATCTTAGGCATCTGGCCCTACCTCCATGTACCTCTCTTACATGCTCAATCAACCTCGGGCACCCTTTGCCCGATTTGATCGAATTGAAATGCTCCCCTATTCTTTCCCTTAGGGGGCGGGTGGTTTTGCCTACATAATAGAAGAGGCAGGGACAAAAAATCACATAGGAAATGAACTTAGTCTGACATGTGATGAAAGTTCTGACCTCCCACTGCAGACCACCCAAGAGCTTTATGTTTCCCAGAAGGCTTTGCTGGTCATTTCCCTTCCATGGTCTGTTCCTGATGGAAACTGCTGGAGTGTCAGCCGTTGCTATCTAGTATAGTTAATTCCTGGAGGTTGCTTTAGGCTCCCCTTCTAGCCCAGTCAGGTTGTATTATCTGTTTGTTTGTTCTGTTGCCATTGTCCTGTCCCAACGGTGGTCGACAGGAAATGGTTCTGATCTCTGTTCTTGGAGTATAGCTGGTGCAGCGGTTGCTACCAGCTATCTCTTCTGATCTGTCTCTTTGGATTGCGCTAGCCACTTTTCGCTAGCACTGTGGATCCTTCTGTTCTGTCTCCTGGGATCGCGCTAGCCACTTTTCGCTAGCGCTGTGGATCCTTCTGTTCTGTCTCCTGGGATCGCGCTAGCCACTTTCGCTAGTGCTGTGGATCCTTCTGTTCTGCTACTCTGTACCTGGATCGTGCTAGCCACTTTCGCTAGTGCTGTGGATCCTATCTCTCGCTTGTCCCTGTTTTCGTGTGTCTGTCTTGTCTGCTACGCTTGCTGGAGGCTCGGTGAGGTAACCGTTAAGCAAGCGCTCGCGTCCTCTGTTTCATGTTTGTCTGTTAATGGTTAGTTAGGCATGCTTGTCTCTATTGTGCTTATCACGTGGAGACCGCGCATAACCGCGTGCACTGTTGCGAATGAGTGCGGTGTTCGCGGTTAGCTAGCGTTTGTTATTTTCCGTATCTCCTCATTGTATTATTTGTTGTGCCTTTGCTACCCTCGTGCCCTGTTTTGCTCAGTCTTGTGTCTCTGTCGGCAATCGCCATTCTTGCGATTGCATTCCCACTTAGTTTCCGCCGTTGTGTGTTCACCGTCGCTGGGTGGCGACTAGTTTGGTGGACACACATTGGTTCTGTCCCTTTGCTCTGTTTGTTGTTGGCTATCCAGCCCTGCCTGATCGTATCTTGTCCTGGATCTGTACAATTCCCGTCTGGCATCTGTGGCTGTGCAGCGACTGTGTTCGCCTGCACTCCACAGCGCCATCTGCCGGAGGGAATTGCCCTCTGCGGGTGCATAGCACCTAGCCTGGGTGTCCTCAAATATACGCTTGTGGAGGAAATCCGCCGCGTCAGCGCACGTCTGGTGCGCTGACCACGAATACGATTCCACAATCGTTACAGCATGCTTACAATTTAGCACCCCCCCCCACTTGCCAGGACAGTTAACAAACCCCACAAATGACCCCATTTTGGAAAGAATACATGCTAAGGTATTCCATGAGGGCCATGGCAAGTTCATAGAAAATGTTATTTTTTGTCACAAGTTAGCGGAAAATGACATTTTGTGGAAAAACAAACAAACAACAATTTCTGCTAACGTGTGACAAAAAATACAAATATTCTATGAACTCACCATGCACCTCACGGAATACTTTGGGGTGTCCTCTTTCCAAAATGGCATCATTCGTGGGGTCTGTCCTGGCATTTTAGGGTCTCTGCAATTATTACATGTGTGACCAGTATTAGGAGTTTCTGCTATACTCCTTATATTGGGCATACGGGTAATGCACTCTGGGCTGAAAGGAAAAATGAACGTCAAACAATCAATCAATCAATGTGGATGAAAAAATATCTGCTAAAAAAATGTGAAAAAAAAGAGGGGAAGGCGTCTGCCAGGACATAGGAGCTGCCACCCAGAAACGTCCAAACCCACTCAGCTCGTATGCCCTGGCAAACCCGATTTATCCATTCACACCGATCGATGTGGACGAACAAATCATTGCCAGAGTTCTTTTTGATACAAAGTGTTTGCCAAAGCATATGAACCCCAACACCGCTCCTCGGCCCATATGCCTCGGCAAACGTATTTTTTTGACTGCGGAGGAGAAATCTCGTCCTGCAGCGTTGCATGCGCCGACTTGTGTGTATTCTGACAGACGCACAATGCCTCTGTCAGGATGCACCATCAGTGCTGCAGCTGGTTGGTCGTTCACTCGGTCCACCTGGAAGGTTAATGGATGGAAAACTGCTTCCTGCAATGCCTCATGGGCTACCATAGTCTCAGATTCTGTCTGTTACTCTGTTCGTGCCCCACCTCATTCCTAGTCCGTGTGGACTGCGCTGACTCCTGCGAAGGGGTCAGCGAGTCCTCCTAGTTCTGCTCTTGTTTCTAGAAGTTGTTACTTGCTTGTCTTGTGTCATATATTGGTTCATCGCCAATATATACGCATACTTGCACGTTTATTATTTTCCTTGTATTCGTGTTACGTTGATACATCAGTGTCGCTGATATATACGTACACGAACTGTTTATATCCTGTGTTCCGTTAGTCAGCGTTCCAGCACGCTGAGCTAGTTATCCTGTTCCTGGTCCTGTTTGTGGATTGCGTTCATCTCTGCGAAGAGATAGCGAATCCTTCTGAGTCCTGTTCCCTGTATTACTCCAGTCTTAGTCAGAGTTCCTGCTTATGTCATATATCGGTTCATTGCCGATATATACATATGTTAGTCAGACGTTACAAATAGTTTCATTGATAGCTGTAATTGTAATACGCTAGGAAATCATACTTATTGTATATTTATCTGTGTTATGTTTATCTATCTTGATCCTGCTATTTCCTGACTATCCTGTCCTGTCTTTGTGAGGCACGCCATCGCTGCAAACGCATTGGCTACCTCATTCCAGTCTGTCTTGTTGTGGACGCTTGATGTCACTAAGTAGTGGCTAGTTAAGCAAGCGTTCATTCTGTCTACCTGTCCTGATCTCCTCAGTCCTGGTTTATGCGCTCAGCGCTACTTTGCGCTGAGACGTTATTACGAAAGTGTTGTTTGTGGCTGTTCGGATCTGCACCGGCTCTGTGCACCACAATCTCCTATTGGAGTCAGTCCTCTCCTCCACTAAACTGGGGATATCCTGATTCCTTGTGCTAGTGTGTGTACCTCCTTCACGTCAGCTTATGTGTTGCATGCTGACTGTGGAGAATACACCCCCAAGCTTAACATTATGGTAGCCCCATTACCAATCCCCATTGTGGGGGGGGGGGGTTCCCAGCAAAAATGACACTGTTTGTTATGTTCCTGTTCCTTTAAGAAATTTGAGAAACTTAATTCTGAAACAGAAAATGAGTTTTTTTTCTGAATGTACCAGGTTCCTGGCCAATCCTGAGCTTCAGGCTACTCCTGTTTCAACGTGGGCCCCCCAGCTAGTTTATGTTTTATTTAAGGGAAGATTGTTTCAGTGGGCCTACGATGTCTTGGATCATACCAATTTAAAAGAGAGACCACTGGAATTTCTAGCGTTTGTGATCCATAACTGGCTGCGCAAAACCGATTTGCCTAGCCCTTTTGATAAGCTCCTGGCAGCTTGTCAATCAGCTTCTCCTTCTACTGCCTACAAAAATAATCAGCAAGCAGATAATTGTTCTGATAACTTTTCTTCTGCTAAGGCAGCAGGGTCTAAAGCCAAACGTAAACGCTCCAAAAGAAAAGCGTTACAATCAGCGGAGTCGTTGCCCTTGGCGACTGCGCATCAAATCTGTAATGAGACTCCGCCAGTAGCAGATAATGAAATTCAGTCACCATTCACGGGAGTCAAATGGACCTATGAAACTACTAATGAACTTTCATTGCTAGCCAGGGAAAATAAAAGTTCTTGTTTAAATGAATTATCTGAATATGATTATGAAGATATATTACAGAGTATTGAACAGATCAATTTATTCGTGCAGCAAGGGAAATTTGCATACACTACAGTTCAACACTTGCTACAGGTATTGGAGATCCTTAGGAATAAGAAATCGGCCAATCACCTGCTAAATAACCCAATGTATGTTTCTGCCACTAACACATTTGCAAACTATGATCACATTTGCAAACTATGATCAGCTGTCCTTATAGTATTCCAGCAACTCATGAGCGCTTTCCCATATTATCCTCCATGAGCAACAAGCCTTGTAATATTGTAACCCACAATGTAAGAGGGTTGAACTCTCCCCAGAAGCGTAAGAAAGCCATCTCTGAACTGATTCGATCCTCGCCTGATGTAATTTGTCTCCAGGAGTCACACTTCACCACCAAATCCTACCCGAAATGTTTCTATCATCAGTACCAAAGGGTATACTACTCCAATTACCATAAGAAACAGAGGGGGGTGGTAACTCTCTTAGCGAATTCTTTCCCTTTTGAGTTAGCTTTGTGCCTTTCTGACTCTGAGAGAACATATTGTATCCTTTTGGGCCAATATCAAAACAAAGTTTTATGCATTACCAATATTTACGCCTCGGATGTTCTTCTTACGTTGATGTATGATACCCTGGTCTGGACCGGGGACTTCAACCTCACACCGAATAACAACTTGGACAGAACACATCCACAAAAACCTTCTGATGCTAAGAAATCAAAAGACCTCTTTGATCATATCCTAAAACTACATTCCCTTATTGACACCTGGAGGGAGCATAATTGTTATGATCGCTTCTGCAGCGTTTACTGCTGACTGCAGTGGTATTGCAAACCAAGCAGTTCTAATGTCATTACATGCATTTGCTTGCATAGTTTGGTTTGCACTTAAACTAGTTGCTGATTCCATCTGCAGTCGCTCTGAAGTTAATGACAGTTTAATATGCTTTTGTGTAAACAAACATTGTCTGCTGCAATGGAGGGGCAATCCCTTTCCTGCAGGCTGCATATCATTGTCTGCCTTTTCCTGCTATCAGCCTGTGATTAATTACCATTCACTTGTGTGGGAATCTGCAGGTCTGCTCCCATTGGATGACCTCAGTATAAAGAACTGCTTCCTGCAATGCCTCATGGGCTACCATAGTCTCAGATTCTGTCTGTTACTCTGTTCGTGCCCCACCTCATTCCTAGTCCGTGTGGACTGCGCTGACTCCTGCGAAGGGGTCAGCGAGTCCTCCTAGTTCTGCTCTTGTTTCTAGAAGTTGTTACTTGCTTGTCTTGTGTCATATATTGGTTCATCGCCAATATATACGCATACTTGCACGTTTATTATTTTCCTTGTATTCGTGTTACGTTGATACATCAGTGTCGCTGATATATACGTACACGAACTGTTTATATCCTGTGTTCCGTTAGTCAGCGTTCCAGCACGCTGAGCTAGTTATCCTGTTCCTGGTCCTGTTTGTGGATTGCGTTCATCTCTGCGAAGAGATAGCGAATCCTTCTGAGTCCTGTTCCCTGTATTACTCCAGTCTTAGTCAGAGTTCCTGCTTATGTCATATATCGGTTCATTGCCGATATATACATATGTTAGTCAGACGTTACAAATAGTTTCATTGATAGCTGTAATTGTAATACGCTAGGAAATCATACTTATTGTATATTTATCTGTGTTATGTTTATCTATCTTGATCCTGCTATTTCCTGACTATCCTGTCCTGTCTTTGTGAGGCACGCCATCGCTGCAAACGCATTGGCTACCTCATTCCAGTCTGTCTTGTTGTGGACGCTTGATGTCACTAAGTAGTGGCTAGTTAAGCAAGCGTTCATTCTGTCTACCTGTCCTGATCTCCTCAGTCCTGGTTTATGCGCTCAGCGCTACTTTGCGCTGAGACGTTATTACGAAAGTGTTGTTTGTGGCTGTTCGGATCTGCACCGGCTCTGTGCACCACAATCTCCTATTGGAGTCAGTCCTCTCCTCCACTAAACTGGGGATATCCTGATTCCTTGTGCTAGTGTGTGTACCTCCTTCACGTCAGCTTATGTGTTGCATGCTGACTGTGGAGAATACACCCCCAAGCTTAACATTATGGTAGCCCCATTACCAATCCCCATTGTGGGGGGGGGGTTCCCAGCAAAAATGACACTGTTTGTTATGTTCCTGTTCCTTTAAGAAATTTGAGAAACTTAATTCTGAAACAGAAAATGAGTTTTTTTTCTGAATGTACCAGGTTCCTGGCCAATCCTGAGCTTCAGGCTACTCCTGTTTCAACGTGGGCCCCCCAGCTAGTTTATGTTTTATTTAAGGGAAGATTGTTTCAGTGGGCCTACGATGTCTTGGATCATACCAATTTAAAAGAGAGACCACTGGAATTTCTAGCGTTTGTGATCCATAACTGGCTGCGCAAAACCGATTTGCCTAGCCCTTTTGATAAGCTCCTGGCAGCTTGTCAATCAGCTGCTCCTTCTACTGCCTACAAAAATAATCAGCAAGCAGATAATTGTTCTGATAACTTTTCTTCTGCTAAGGCAGCAGGGTCTAAAGCCAAACGTAAACGCTCCAAAAGAAAAGCGTTACAATCAGCGGAGTCGTTGCCCTTGGCGACTGCGCATCAAATCTGTAATGAGACTCCGCCAGTAGCAGATAATGAAATTCAGTCACCATTCACGGGAGTCAAATGGACCTATGAAACTACTAATGAACTTTCATTGCTAGCCAGGGAAAATAAAAGTTCTTGTTTAAATGAATTATCTGAATATGATTATGAAGATATATTACAGAGTATTGAACAGATCAATTTATTCGTGCAGCAAGGGAAATTTGCATACACTACAGTTCAACACTTGCTACAGGTATTGGAGATCCTTAGGAATAAGAAATCGGCCAATCACCTGCTAAATAACCCAATGTATGTTTCTGCCACTAACACATTTGCAAACTATGATCAGCCGGAATGCTCAGCTGTTAAATATGCATGGGATCCTCCATTTGAGAAAGGAGAGATGGAAGCCCTGGTCTATGAATGGAAGAAAGATGCAAGTTCATTTTGTCAGTTTTACAGTGCAAAAAGTGAATTAGTATTGAATGCATGCATTAAGTCTGCCTATAACCTAATAAAAACTGGTGTGTGTGGGTATGACTTTGTGGCTCCATTGATCGATGTGTGGAAGATGATTTTGGACGATTTTTATGCGATTCAATCAGTTGATACCAGGGAAGACACACTGTCAATTGGAGACTGTCCCACTTCTCCAGTTACTGAGTCCCTGCCATGTCTTGTGAATGTTCCTGTAACTCCACCCTGTACCATGGATAACTCAGTGTTACTTCCCAGTAAAACAGAAGCCACTGATACTTTCTTAACTTTGCCCTGCACAAATTTCTCAGCAGAGAATCCAGAGGTCCTGCTGACTTCTGAGTCCAGCCTAGCCAGTACTCATGAGTCTTTGTTCAGTGAAACAGACATTAGAAAATCTTTGCCTGCCTCTGCAAACACTTCTGTAGAATTTACCTGTGTTAATAAAGTTCAACTCCTGTCTGATCCAGCAGATGCCAATAGATGCACTACATTAGTTTCTGAGTCCCAGCAATCCTGTCTAGAAACCTCAGAACCCCAGCATCTGAATTTTCCAATTTTACAATTGAATAGTGCTTCAGATGCACAAACTTTGTGTCTTGATCTTCCTGTCTCTACACCTCGCTCTAGTTTCGTGAATAGCTCAGAGCATCTGCTATGTGAACCTGAAATCGTAGAATTATTACCTTGTTCAGAAAATGTTCCAGTAAATTTGCCCTGTACCATGAATTGTGCAGTAGATCTCTCCAATGAAACTCAGGTCACAGAATCATTATGCTGTCCAGCAGGTGCTTCCATGGTTTTGCCCTGCAATATGGACTGTTCAGTGATCCTGTCCAGTGAAGCTGTGGTCGCAGAGTCTTATGCTTCACCCAGTACTTTGGATACTTCAAACCCTCTAGCAGAGGAGTCTGAGGCACTGCTTACCTCAGTTGTTGTTGCAGTAATATTCACTTGTCTAGCAGCTGTTTTAGAATTACAGTCTGCTCTAATAAAACTTGATGAATTTCTGCCCAGCAAAGCAGAAGCCATTGAAATATTGTCCTCGTCAGCAAGTGTGTTAGATACCTTGCCCTGTACACAGTCTGATTTAACCAATGTTGTTGAGTCCCTCTCCAGTGTTGTAACAGCCGAGGAACTCCAGCCCTGTCCTCTGAATGTTTCAGAAGTCTTGCCCTGTAACATGGATAATTCTGACTCGCTGGAAAAAATAATAGAAATCTCAGAATTTCAGTCCGGGTTAATGAGTGTTTCTGAAACCCAGCCCTGTATCCTGGAAAATTCTGGTTTTCTGCCCGGTGTGGCAGTAGTTCCAGAGTCCCCTTCCTGTCCAGTGAGTTTCTCAGTTTTGCCTAGTTCAGTGGGGATTGCTGCAATATTGACTTGTTTTGCAGCCCTTCATGAGCTCCAATCCAGTGTATTTGATGAGTCTCTGTCTAGTCCAGAAGAAGCTATGGGAACCCTGTCTAGTTCAGTGCATACATCAGAAGATTTGCCCTGTCTTGTAAATGCCCCTGAACATGATTTGTTAATAACCCTGCTGGAATCAGCGACATCTAAGTCTGATCCTGCAGTTTTTAGTGAGAATCCAGTAACTGTGAAGTCTAGTCATGATGAATTTTTTTTGCCCAGTTCTGGTTTCGGTCCTGTCTTGACTGACTTTGAGGTTCGCAGTTCCTTGACATGCCCAGAGGTTTCTCTTGTGCCGGTGTGCCCAGATGTGCTTCGTATGCCAGAGTGCCCAGATGTGTCTGTGTTAGCGTGCTCACGTGCTTCCCTAGTGGAGACATGTTCTGATGTTGCCAGTTGGCCTGGATGCCCGGAGATGGTTCTGGTCCCTAAAAGCCCTGATCTTGATGTTTGTCCTTGTGACCCTGACTCTGGAGTTGCCCTGGGTTCCATAGGGGTTCTTGATGGTTCTCCATGTGAGCCTAAGGGGCGTTCTGACCTGTGGGGATCTCTTTGGAGCTTCCAAGTGTTCTGGGAGATCTCTGAGGAAACTTGTCCTGGTACCTTGGACTGGTTCAACAGTGGGTTTTGTGTTGGTAAGGACAGTTCCGGTGGGCATTGCAAAGGCTTTGGCGTTTTTGGACGGTCCTTGGAAGGCGGTGGGTATCGCTCAGAGAGTTTCTTGGGGTTGTTTTCTGGAAGTCGTGGTTCTGATGGGTGTCACACTGAGGCTTGTGGTGCTGACGGGCATGGTTCGGTAGGTTCTGGTTCCAATTGGTCTAGTTTTGGTGAGACTGATTCGGGAATTTGGTTTTGTCGGGCTGATCCGACCTTCATGAATTTTCAGTCAGATCAGTTTGCTGGATTTCCCACTTCTGATTTTTTGGTTTGGGTGGTTCAGGAGAAATATGTCAGTTTTTATAGGCGTCCAGAGGCCGCGTTTAAGGGAGGGGGTACTGTTATGATCGCTTCTGCAGCGTTTACTGCTGACTGCAGTGGTATTGCAAACCAAGCAGTTCTAATGTCATTACATGCATTTGCTTGCATAGTTTGGTTTGCACTTAAACTAGTTGCTGATTCCATCTGCAGTCGCTCTGAAGTTAATGACAGTTTAATATGCTTTTGTGTAAACAAACATTGTCTGCTGCAATGGAGGGGCAATCCCTTTCCTGCAGGCTGCATATCATTGTCTGCCTTTTCCTGCTATCAGCCTGTGATTAATTACCATTCACTTGTGTGGGAATCTGCAGGTCTGCTCCCATTGGATGACCTCAGTATAAAGAACTGCTTCCTGCAATGCCTCATGGGCTACCATAGTCTCAGATTCTGTCTGTTACTCTGTTCGTGCCCCACCTCGTTCCTAGTCCGTGTGGACTGCGCTGACTCCTGCGAAGGGGTCAGTGAGTCCTCCTAGTTCTGCTCTTGTTTCTAGAAGTTGTTACTTGCTTGTCTTGTGTCATATATTGGTTCATCGCCAATATATACGCATACTTGCACGTTTATTATTTTCCTTGTATTCGTGTTACGTTGATACATCAGTGTCGCTGATATATACGTACACGAACTGTTTATATCCTGTGTTCCGTTAGTCAGCGTTCCAGCACGCTGAGCTAGTTATCCTGTTCCTGGTCCTGTTTGTGGATTGCGTTCATCTCTGCGAAGAGATAGCGAATCCTTCTGAGTCCTGTTCCCTGTTTTACTCCAGTCTTAGTCAGAGTTCCTGCTTATGTCATATATCGGTTCATTGCCGATATATACATATGTTAGTCAGACGTTACAAATAGTTTCATTGATAGCTGTAATTGTAATACGCTAGGAAATCATACTTATTGTATATTTATCTGTGTTACGTTTAACTATCTTGATCCTGCTATTTCCTGACTATCCTGTCCTGTCTTTGTGAGGCACGCCATCGCTGCAAACGCATTGGCTACCTCATTCCAGTCTGTCTTGTTGTGGACGCTTGATGTCACTAAGTAGTGGCTAGTTAAGCAAGCGTTCATTCTGTCTACCTGTCCTGATCTCCTCAGTCCTGGTTTATGCACTCAGCGCTACTTTGCGCTGAGACGTTATTACGAAAGTGTTGTTTGTGGCTGTTCGGATCTGCACCGGCTCTGTGCACCACAATCTCCTATTGGAGTCAGTCCTCTCCTCCACTAAACTGGGGATATCCTGATTCCTTGTGCTAGTGTGTGTACCTCCTTCACGTCAGCTTATGTGTTGCATGCTGACTGTGGAGAATACACCCCCAAGCTTAACAATAATGGTAACAAACGAGGATACACATATATATCAGCCCCCCATAACTCATATACCAGAATTGACCTTATCCTAATATCAATGTCAAGTCTTCCTTCCCTGATTTATGCCAGAAATTTGATGTGTCCGTGGTCAGATCATGATCCTCTCCTTATAGCCCTGAACTCACTAACACCCAGAACGGCTAGAGCCCCTTGGCGCTTGAATAAGGCTCTCCTCTGTAGAGATGTCGCAAACCTCCGATTTACGGTTCGCGAACCCCGTTCGCAAACCTTCGCGGAAGGTTCGGTTCGCGGAAAAGTTCGCGAACCGCAATAGACTTCAATGGGGAGGCGAACTTTGAAAAATAGAAAAAAATATGCTGGCCACAATAGTGATGGAAAAGATGTTTCAAGGGGTCTTTTAACACCTGGAGGGGGGCATGTCGGAGTGGGATACATGCCCAAAGTCCTGGGGAAAAATCTGGATTTGATGCAAAGCAGCGTTTTTAGGGGGCAGAAATCACATTGAATTCTAAATTGTAGGCCTAACGTGCTTTCAAACATCTTGCATGGGTATACATCAATCAGGGAGTGTAATTAGAGTTCTGCTTCACACTGACACACCAAACTCACTGTGCAACGCACCGCAAACAGCTGTTTGCATAGTGACGGCCATGCTGGAGTGGTGCGCACCGTGGCCAGAGTGTAGGCTGTGGCGTTTTTCAAGCCCATATGGTCGCCGGGCTGTGGTAGCTCAATGATAGAACAACAGTGACTGTCCAGCTGATCAAATTTGGTCTGACCACAATGAAGCAACGCCCTTATTATCTTTTGTGTGCCACCCCCACCCGAGACACTCAAATAGCCGGCGGTTATTGCTTCATTGTGATACGCAAGCCCCTTCACCGCGGCAAGGTAATGATCACGAAGGGGGATGGGCACATCTACATGCCTTTTGTTTTATTGTTGCAGCCGCCCGCAGTGCAGCCAGAAAAATTAGGCAGGCATGTACACGCACCAGAAAAATTAGTGTAGCGGCCGCTGCTAGCAGCGGCCTTAAAAATTCAGGAATCCGCCTAGAGTCCTGGACCCTGTTGGTGGTGGCGGAGAAGGCAAGCGGCCTGCAGGCAGAGATGCTGTGTGTGGGGACTGACTTAGTCTTCGGTCGTGCAGTAGCCCTCCGGGATCCATTCCTCATTCATTTTGATAAAGGTCAGGTACTGAACTGTCGTGACTTAGGCGACTTCTCTTCTCAGTAACTATGCCTCCAGCTGCACTGAAGGTCCTTTCTGACAGGACGCTTGCGGCAGGGCAAGAGAGAAGTTGTATGGCAAATTGGGACAGCTCTGGTCACAGGTCAAGCCTGCGCAACCAGTAGTCCAAGGGTTCATCGTCGCTTTTCGCAGTGTCTACATCCACACTCAAGGCCAGGTAGTCGGCTATCTGCCAGTCCAGGCGTTGGTGGAGGGTGAATCCGGAAGGACTATGGCGAGGAGTTGGACTAAAGAACGTCCGCATGTCCGACATCACCCTGAGATCGCTGGAGCATCCTGTCCTTGCCTGCGTGGACTTGGGAGGAGGAGGGTTACTGCCAGTGGTACCTTGATTGCATTGTGCAGCCACATCACCCTTAAACGCATTGTAAAGCATCATCGACAGCTTGTGCTGCAAGTGCTGCATCCTTTCCGCCTTCTGTTGAGTTGTTAATAGGTCCGCCACTTTGTGCCTGTACCGACGGTCTAGTAGCGTGGCCACCCAGTACAGGTCATTCGACTTGAGTTTTTTGATACGGGGGTCCCTCAACAGGCTGGACAACATGAAAGAGGACTTCTGCACAAAGCTGGATGCAGACGTACTCTCCATCTCCTCTTGCTCTTCCTCAGTGACGGGACGCAACTCCTCTTCCTCCCCCCAGCCACGAACAATACCATGGGAACGTGGAGCAGCAGAAGCCCCCTGTGACGGCTGCCGCGGTTGTTCTTCTTCCGCTGCCTCTTCCTCCTCCACAGAAACACCTTCCTCATCATCAGAGTCTGACTTCCCCACACGACTCCTCTTCTTCCTCCACCTCCTCCCCCCTCTGTGCTGCCACAGGTGATGAGGGAACATCAGGTGCGGGTGTAAATGGCTCCCATGACTCCTGCTGACGTAATTCTTCTCGTTCACGCTCCTCCACAGCTGTATCCACCACTCTACGCACGCACGCTCCAGGAAGTAGGCGTAGGGTATCAAGTCGCTGATGGTGCCCTCACCGCGACTCACCAGTTTGGTCACCTCCTCAAAGGGCTTCATGACCCTGCATGCATTTCGCATCAGTGTCCAGTTGTTGGGCCACAACATCCCCATCCTCCCAGATTGTGTCCTTGTACTGTAATGATACAGGTACTGGGTGACGGCTTTCTCCTGGTCTAGCAGGCGAGAGAACATCAGCAGGGTGGAATTCCAGCGAGTCGAGCTATCGCAAATCAGGCGTCTCACCGGCAAGTTGTTTCTACGTTGAATGTCCGCAAAGCGTGCCATGGCCTTGTAAGAGTGCCTGAAATGCCCACACAACTTCCTGGCCTGCTTCAGGACGTCCTCTAAGCCTGGGTAGTTGGTCACAAATCTTTGCACAACCAGATTCAGCACATGTGCCATGCAGGGTATGTGTGTCAGCTTTCCCAAATTCAACGCAGCAATGAGATTGCTGCCGTTGTCACACACCACGTTGCCAATCTCAAGCTTGTGCGGGGTCAGCCATTGCTCCACCTGTTTGTTAAGAGCAGCCAGGAGAGCTTCTCCAGTGTGACTCTCCGCTTTCAGGCAAGACATGTCTAACACTGCGTGACACCGTCATACCTGGCATTCAGCATAGGTCCTGGGGTGCTGGGGCTGTGTAGCTGGAGAGGAGATCGTGGCACCAGCCAAGGAGGAGGAGGAGGAGGATGACAGCAAAGCGGTGGTAGCAGGTGGAGAGGAGGTGGCTGGAGGCCTGCCTGCAAGCCGTGGAGGTGTGACAAGTCGGTCCGCAGCGCAGCCACGTACTCCCTGCTTGCTGCCATCGGTCACCAGGTTGACCCAATGGGCTGTGTATGTAATGTAGTGGCCCTGCCCGTGCTTGGCAGACCAGGCATCCATGGTCAGGTGGACCCTTGACCCAACGCTGTGTGCCAGAGATGACACCACTTGCCTCTCAACTGCACTGTACAGTTTGGGTATGGCCTTTTGTGAAAAATAATTGCAGCCTGGTATCTTCCACTGCGGTGTACCAATGGCCACAAACTTACGGAAAGCCTCCGACTCCACCAGCTTGTATGGTAATAGCTGTCGAGCTAATAGTTCCGCCACGCCAGCTGTCAGACGCCGGGCAAGAGGGTGACTGGCAGACATTTGCTTCTTACGCTCAAATACTTCCTTCACGGACAGCTGGGTACTGCTGTGGGCAGAGGAGAAGGAACCGCTGAAGGGAAGAGGCGGTGTGGAGGAGGGTGGCTGTGAAGGTGCAAGGGAGAAAGTGGATGAAGACGATGCACCTGAAGGAGGAAGAGGAGAAGGAGGGTGGCTTGTCTTTTGAGGGGTGCTGCTTTTCCTCAGGTGTTCTTGCCATAGCTGTTTGTGCCTTCTCTCCAGGTGCCTTCGTAAGGCACTTGTCCCTACGTGAGAGTTTGCCTTTCTACGGCTCAATTTTTGCTGGCAGAGACAACAGATGGCTTTGCTCCGATCTGAGACACACACTTGAAAAAATTTCCAAACCTCTGAGCCCCCCTGGGGTGATGGCGCTACGGTGGCATCAGCAGCTGACGTTGAAGGGCATGTTGGCTGGCTGGCCATAGCTGGCGATACATGGCGCCGGACACTGCCCCCAGCTGTTTCTGAGGACGAGCTCCCTCTGCTTCTATCATGGAGTCGTCTCCTCCTACTCCTCTCTGACTCCTCCTCTGAACTGTCCCCCTGGTCATCTCCTCTACCGGGAACATATGTGGTATCCGTATTATCGTCATCATAATCCTCCTGGCCAGCTGCGCTTTCCTCAGACACCTCCTCAACTGCACCAACTTCAGGTGGTCCATCACCCCCATCCACACACGTTACGTCACAGCAACACCACCTCACACAGCCACAGACCTGCCGGTGCCTGGTGGCCTTCCTCTGGATCTGCCTCTACCTCTTCCTCTACCTGGTTTGTCCATTTTGTCCATCTCGGGGGGATGCTAGGTATATGCAGTGAGGTGGGTTCACTCAACACAACAGGTAGTTAGATGCAGTGAGCTGGGTTCACTGAACAGTAAAGGTACTTAAGATGCAGTGAGGTGGGTTCTCACTCAACACAACAGGTAGTAAGATGCAGTGAGCTGGGTTCACTGAACAGTAAAGGTACTTAAGATGCAGTGAGGTGGGTTCTCACTCAACACAACAGGTAGTTAGATGAAGTGAGCTGGGTTCACTGAACAGTAAAGGTACTTAAGATGCAGTGAGGTTGGTTCTCACTCAATACAACAGGTAGTTAGATGCAGTGAGCTGTGTTCACTGAACAGTAAAGGTACTTAAGATGCAGTGAGGTGGGTTCTCACTCAACACAACAGGTAGTAAGATGCAGTGAGCTGGGTTCACTGAACAGTAAAGGTACTTAAGATGCAGTGACCTGGGTTCTCACTCAACACAACAGGTAGTTAGATGCAGTGAGCTGGGTTCACTCAACACAAAGCTAGGTATATGCAGTGATGAGGTGGGTTAAGTAAACACAACAGGTACTGGGTAGTTAGATGCAGTGAGCTGGGTTCACTGAACAGTAAAGGTACTTAAGATGCAGTGAGCTGGATTCACTGAACAGTAAAGGTACTTAAGATGCAGTGAGGTGGGTTCTCACTCAACACAACAGGTTTTTAGATGCAGTGAGCTGGGTTCACTCAACACAAAGCTAGGTATATGCAGTGATGAGGTGGGTTAAGTAAACACAACAGGTACTGGGTAGTTAGATGCAGTGAGCTGAGTTCATTGAACAGTAAAGGTACTTAAGATGCAGTGAGGTGGGTTCTCACTCAACACAACAGGTAGTAAGATGCAGTGAGCTGGGTTCACTGAACAGTAAAGGTACTTAAGATGCAGTGAGGTGGGTTCTCACTCAACACAACAGGTAGTAAGATGCAGTGAGCTGGGTTCACTGAACAGTAAAGGTACTTAAGATGCAGTGAGCTGGGTACACTGAACAGTAAAGATACTTAAGATGCAGTGAGGTGGGTTCTTTAAAGAGAATCTGTATTGTTAAAATCGCACAAAAGTAAACATACCAGTGCGTTAGGGGACATCTCCTATTACCCTCTGTCACAATTTCGCTGCTCCTCGCCGCATTAAAAGTGGTTAAAAACAGTTTTAAAAAGTTTGTTTATAAACAAACAAAATGGCCACCAAAACAGGAAGTAGGTTGATGTACAGTATGTCCACACATAGAAAATACATTCATACACAAGCAGGCTGTATACACCCTTCCTTTTGAATCTCAAGAGATCATTTGTGTGTTTCTTTCCCCCTGCAGCTATCTTCCACTGAAGTGTCAGGCTGTTTCTTACTGCAGAGTGCAGACAGCTCTGCCCGTATGTAATTCATCAGTATGTGAAAGCCCAGCCAGCTCAGAGGAGGATTTATCCAGCTTGTAAAAGATAAGAGAGAAGAGAGAAGCTGCCCTAATCTAAATAATACACAGGCAGTGTGCAGAAAGGGGCCTGGAGGAGGGAGATGCATCACAGAACCACAACACTGAAGAACTTGGCAGCCTTCCAGACACAGGTTGACAAGTCTGACAAGAGAGAGATACGTTGATTTATTACAGAGATGGTGATAGTAGAACGTGCTGCAGTAAGCCAGAACACATTAGAATAGCTTTTGGAACTTGTAGGATGATAAAAAACAGGATGCAATTTTTGTTACAGAGTCTCTTTAAGATGCAGTGAGATGGGTTCTCACTCAACACAACAGGTTTTTAGATGCAGGGAGCCGGGTTCACTCAACACAAAGCTAGGTATATGCAGTGATGAGGTGGGTTAAGTAAACAGAACAGGTATTGGGTAGTTAGATGCAGTGAGCTGGGTTCACTGAACAGTAAAGGTACTTAAGATGCTGTGAGGTGGGTTCTCACTCAACACAACAGGTTTTTAGATGCAGTGAGCTGGGTTCACTCAACACAAAGCTAGGTATATGCAGTGATGAGGTGGGTTAAGTAAACACAACAGGTACTGGGGTATATGCAGTACTGGGTAGTACAATGTGCAGCTCCCTGTCACACACACAGGTAGTCACTGAATGTGCTGGGCTGCTGGCAGTGGCACACACACTATCAATTAGCAAGGCTGTGCATGCAACTAAAGTGTCAGTTTGACACACAGAAAAAAAATATGTACAGGATGAGCTCTGAAAAGAGCTGTTGCTGTTGATGGGTGCTTTAAAAGCAATAATAATCAGTCAGGAGCAAGCAAAGCAGCCTAGAACCTAACTAATCTGTCCCTAGGAGAAAAAGTCTGCAGCAGCTGTCCCTTTCCTCTCTCTAGCAGGCACACGAGTGAGTGCAATGGCTGCCGGACCCTGCCTTATATAAGGGGGGGGGGGCTCCAGGGCTTAGTGTAGCCTGAATGGCTACAATGTGCCTGCTGACTGTGATGCAGAGGGTGAAAGTTGACCCTCATAGTGCATTATAGAATCAAGTACACTACCCTGGCCAGGCCCCGAGACCTTGAGGGCCTTAATGCCCCTCTCCTGTTTAACTATTATAAGGCAGCCCAGTTGGTACAGTTAGCAAGCGTTAATGCCAATTCCTTGACCTCCCCTCTGTGGGTAGAGATTGAATCGATACTATTGTCCCCTATATCGCTATCTGGCTTGATGTGGGCCAAGAAAATTCCAGTTGTGTAACGATTGTGGAATTCTCTCCGTGATCAGCGCACAAGACGTGTGCTGACACTGCGGAAATCCTCCACAAGCGTGTAATTTGGGGAAACGCAGCAAAAGGTGCAATGCACCTGGGAAATTCCTGTCGACAGGTAGAGCTGTGGAGTGCAGAGGAACAGCTCCTCTGCCCTGCCACAGACGCCAGACAGGAATTGTACAAAGGGAAGAAACGCAGGGCAAGATAGCTCTGAAAGAGAGAGATCAAAGCGACAGAGGGTATGTGTGTTCACCAAACTAGTCGCCACCCTGCGACGATGAACACACAACCAGGAAGATAAAGTGAGAAGGCAATCGCCGGAGATGGCGATTGCTAACAGCGACACTAAACCGAATAAGCACAGATGAGGAATGTATGTATGTCCACCAATCTAGCCGCCAACCTGCGACGGTGGACACACAACAGAAGAAACCAAGTGAGAACGCAATCGCAAGAGAAGCGATTGCGGAAGAGAATGAGCACAGGGACAGATTGTATGTGTGTGCACCAAACTAGTCGTCAACCTGCGACGGTGCACACACAACAGCAGATATGAAGTAGGAACGCAATCGCGAGAGAGGCGATTGCCAGAGGTGACACAAGGCTACAGCAAGACAGAGCACGAGAGTAGCAAAGGCACAGCAAATCATACAATGAGAAGATAAGGAAAATAACAAACGCTAACTAAGCACGAACACCGCACTCATTTGCAACAGTGCATGCGTTTATGCACGGTCCCCGCGTGATAAGCACAACAGAGACAAGCACACCTAACTAACCACCGACAGACAAACATAAAACAGAGGACGCGAGCGCTTGCTTAACGGTTACCTCACCGAGCCTCCAGCAAGCGTTCGTACAAGACAAAACAGATACACGAAAACAGGAATACGTAAGAGATACGATCCACTGCTCTTTCCGTCAGAGCGAGTGCGATCCAAGTAAGGCAACAACAGAACAGAAGGGTCTACCAGTAACAACCGCTGCTCTGGTTAGCACCCCACAGACAGACAGAACAGGCAATACAAATAATGCAATCCTGACTGCCCTAGCAAGGTGCCTAGTGCAATCTCTGAGAATTACTCTAAGCTAATCTTCAACAAGAAGTAAGGCTGACACTCAGGAGTGTCTCACAGGACTAACCCTTATGACCAGCCAAGGACTCTGGGAAACATAGCTCTTTATAGAGCAAGCCTACAAAGGATGTGGCTAGGCAATCTGCATGACAAACATATGCAAATTCCTCAGCAGCAAGCTGCACAACTGGCAAAAGGTCTCTCTTCCAGAGACCTGCAGAATGCAGACCTGAACAGTGGTCAAAAGGCTGCCTGCCTGCGCAGGCAGCCGAGCGGATCCTCACAAGTTGCTAACATTAGGAAGATCTCTCCTGTGTCAGCCCACTCCCTTAGTCTGTGGTCAAAAAACAGATTTGTAATGGGTCTTCAATCTACACCGTCCTGCATGACGCAGATATTCCATAATCCGGACTTTCCAGTGGGACAAAACGTGTCTCAATTCAAGTGGTGGATTAACAACAAATTTCTAACTGTAGGTAAATTTCTATCTGCATTTAAGATATCCACTCCAGCCAAATCCATCAAAAACCACAATGTCCCTGTGAATGAATGGGGTAGATTAGACCTGATCTTTAAATTTTTGTCATCAATAGACCCCAGGGGTGAGGTTCTAACCTATTGCCCTTTTGAGGTTAGGTGCAAGAATGGGCCCATGGATTAAGGATTTATTTATGATTTATACTCTATCCTTTCACATCCCGTTTTGGATGGAAAGCTTAACCACTTAAGGACCAGGGGTGGTTTGCCTGATCTGTGCTGCGTGGACTCTCCAGCCCGCAGCACAGATCAGGATTATGCCAGGGCGATCAGACTTACCCCCTTTATTCCCCACTAGGGGGATGTCCTGCTGGGGGGGTCTGATCGCCGCCGGTTTGCTGCGTTTGCGGGGGGGGCTCTTCACAGCCCCCCTCTGCAGCGTTTTTGGCGCTCCGTCCCTCTCCCTTCCCCTCTGAGCGGTGCTGGATGGATATTCGTCCTGCGCATTGTAGGATAGGCTTCAGCCTATCATATGCCGGCGATCCCCGGCCAATCAGAGGCCGGGATCGCCGATCTGCCTTACGGCGCTGCTGCGCAGCAGTGCTGTATGATGTAAACAGCGGGGATTTCTTCCCCGCGTGTTTACATTTTGCCGGCGAGCCACGATGGGCGTTAGCTGGTCGTTAAGTGGTTAAGGCCCAGTTAAACTGGGAAAAAGATAGTGGCTTGGAGATCTCTGAAAGTAAATGGGCCCACTGTTGTACATCCCTGACCCGGGGCTCCCTCTTCTACTCGTCCATCGAGACCTCCTTCAAATTACTACACATAATCCACTTTACGCCAGCCAAGTTGCATCTCTTTGATTCTTCATATTCACCCCATTGCTTCCGAGGGTGTGGTCGGAGGGGGAGCCTCTGGCACATTTGGTGGGCATGCCCAAAAGCTCAGAAATTCTGGTCAGGTGTTTGGAACAAGATTAAATTGAAGTTGAATTTACAGTTGGATCTTGATCCCTCTGTGGTCCTACTTGGGAATTGCCCCCAACCACTAAAATATGCTACTCATAAGCTAAAACAATTCATACTTTCGCAGACAAGGCATCACTTAGCTTCTCAGTGGAAGAAAGCTACGCTCTCAGTGGATGAGGTGTTCCGGGGATTGAACAACACCATGACCTCTGAACACATAAGAGCCAAGATATTTGACACACTGGAGATTTTCTTCAAGGTCTGGGATCCCTGGACAGATTGGCAGGATAATATGGGTCTCACATATGTTTTGCATTCCTTCTAACGTAATTGTCCCTATGCTGCCTTTTGACCTTGGCCTCCTGGTTTCGGACCTATTTATTGCTATGATGGTTCAACACTTTGTGGTTACAGTTTTACCTTCTACCTGGTTGTTCTGTCTACATATGTCATTTGATGCTCTATCTATGAACATATAGATATGTTTCTCACTTTGTCTGAATTTCCCCTATCCCCTTTCCCTTCCCTTCCCCCTCTCTTCCCTACCGGCTGGACCATTGGCATGATGTGGGTTCTTGTCCTACCCATGGTCCTCCCCTTCATCCCACCCTTTACCCCTCCTGATACCCCACCCCCCTTCACCCCCCCCCCCCCAAGATGCAACCTATTTATAGTCTATAGGTCGGTTATATTATGGACACTGTTTGCTAACCATGATAATTTTTCTTCTGACCGCTATATTATCATGTTTTTGTTATTATGCTACCATGTGATATTCTCCACATGTGGAAAGTTTTTGATGTTTTGACAAGTTTGTTATTTGGCTTATTTCTTAATAAACACCCTTGAAACGAAAGAAAAATGACTATAGTTGAAGAGGTAATGGCCCCTAAACTATGTTCTGGGATGCAATTTACAGCTTCAGTGAAATCCGTTTGCAAATCGGAGTAATAGATTAGAATCTAGAGCCAACAGTAGGTTTTCCTATGTTAAACCAATACACCATTGAAAAACTGGTTACGTTTGCAATTGAAAGAAAAATGACTATAGTTGAAGAGGTAATGGCCCCTAAACTATGTTCTGGGATACAATTTACAGCTTCAGTGAAATCCATTTGCAAATCGGAGTGATAGATTAGAATCTAGAGCCAACAGCAGGTTTTCCTATGTTAAACCAATACACCATTGAAAAACTGGTTACGTTTGTAATTGAAAGAAAAATGACTATAGTTGAAGAGGTAATGGCCCCTAAACTATGTTCTGGAATGCAATTTACAGCTTCAGTTAAATCTGTCTGCAAATCGGAGTGATAGATTAGAAACTAGAGCCAACAGCAGGTTTTCCTATGTTAAACCAATACACCATTGAAAAACTGGTTACGTTTGCAATTAAAAGAAACATGACTATAGTTGAAGAGGTAATGGCCCCTAAACTATGTTCCGGGATGCAATTTACAGCTTCAGTGAAATCCGTTTGCAAATCGGAGTGATAGATTAGAATCTAGATCCAACAGCAGGTTTTCCTATGTTAAACCAATACACCATTGAAAAACTGGTTACGTTTGCAATTGAAAGAAAAATTACATAGTTGAAGAGGTAATGGCCCCTAAACTATGTTCTGGGATGCAATTCACAGCTTCAGTGAATACCGTTTGCAAATCGGAGTGATAGATTAGAATCTAGAGCCAACAGTAAGTTTTCCTATGTTAAACCAATACACCATTGAAAAACTGGTTACGTTTGCAATTGAAAGAAAAATGACTATAGTTGAAGAGGTAATGGCCCCTAAACTATGTTCTGGGATGCAATTTACAGCTTCAGTGAAATCCGTTTGCAAATCAGAGTGATAGATTAGAATCTAGAGCCGACAGTAGGTTTTTTCTATGTTAAACCAATACACCATTGAAAAACTGGTTACGTTTGCAATTGAAAGAAAAATGACTATAGTTCAAGAGGTAATGGCCCCTAAACTATGTTCTGGGATGCAATTTACAGCTTCAGTGAAATCCGTTTGCAAATCAGAGTGATAGATTAGAATCTAGAGCCAACAGTAGATTTTCCTATGTTAAACCAATTCCAATTGTTTTTATTGAAAATTTTCAAACATATACAAAAATGAAATACTTATGATTAAACAGTGTATTGTAGTACCAGAAAAACTTATTATATGAGAGAAGTTACGGTATATAAAATCTCAAATCAGTATAAAGCAGTACACTAATAACAAAGTCCGTATTGAGCATACATTGCTTATGGTTTAGGTGAGGAATATTTGCAACATCTCATTACACTGTTGTTAATTACAAAAAGAATAGAAAGGCCAAGATTAATTCTTGGCGTGTTTTGCTTGAGAAGTTTAAGGTTATATATCTAAAGGGAGTTGTTAAGGGTGCGGGAGTAATCATTAATATCTGGTGGTTGAATTCAATTAAGTTATATATTACTTTCAGGAGATTTCCATATCTGTAGTATCTATGAGTTTTGAAGGTATGGTTTAAATCTTAGCTGTAGATCCGAAGAGGCTGGAAAAGGAAATAATTAGTCTAGGCGTAGACCTAGAAACTAAAACTAAACTATACTATTCTACACTAAACAGTATGCATTGTTGTCCAAAAGAGCTCAGTGTGCAGACGTGTAGTCTGTAAATCTCAGTTATAATATGAACAGTAATCACAATATTCATAATATTTATAGTATCCAGGATCTGTCTCAGTGAGGGCAGACAAAGTGTATCTCCTGTGAGAGAACTAGATATCTCAAAATTTCAATAGTTTTGAGTTTTTATACACTGTAGGCCAGAGACCTGCCTTATTCAGGAAAGACCTCAGACTGCCGCTTCTGATTGCCCAAGCCTTCTCTGCGAGAAGATTTGATTCCACAATCCTCAAAATTTCTCCAAGTGTTGGGATAGTAGTAGATGTCCAATTTACAGCTATTTGATTTCTAGTGACAATGAAAATATGATTGTATATAAGTCTTTCCTGAGGTGGCAGGTCCCTAACTCCCAGATGCAAAAGTGCCATACTCGAAGGTATAGATTGTAAGGACATAGGCAATTTTTTCAAAAACCTTATAATATCATCTCTAAGTGTTTTCAGTTTCGGACAATCCCAGAGTAAATGACCAATGGATCCCGTTAGGCTGCACCCTCTCCAACACAATGGGGATGTGTTCATATCGAATTTAGCTATCCTCTCCGGAGACATGTACCATTGCCAGATGGTTTTTAGTAGGCCTTCTTGATGATTTACACAGTGTGATGATTGTTTAACCGATTTCATTGTCAGTTCCCATTCTTCCATGCTTGTATCAGCTCTCAAATAGTCCTGCCATTGGTTAAGTTGCCATCTTGGAAATGTTTCTTTTAAGGATAACAGCGTTTTATAGAAAACCGATATACCTT
The DNA here is from genome assembly GCF_040937935.1 of Hyperolius riggenbachi. Taxonomy (NCBI): domain Eukaryota; kingdom Metazoa; phylum Chordata; class Amphibia; order Anura; family Hyperoliidae; genus Hyperolius; species Hyperolius riggenbachi. The sequence goes on along the minus strand of NC_090649.1, from coordinate 350,204,565 downwards.
TTATAGAAGTGCCTTCTGGTTGAAGTAGTTTTTTGATTTGGGGAATTAGTTTAATAGGGCTAAATTGGAATTTCCTTAAAAATCTACTAACTGTGGAGTATAAAGATATATCTGTAGGTGGGATATTATAGTTTAGCATTAGGTGTTCGAATGGTTTGATTTCATTGTTATCTAGTAGATCTTGAACATATTTTATACCCGAGTCTACCCAAGCTTCCAGATTTATATTTCTAATGACAGAATGAAGAACAGTCAGGGGGGTATCTATCTCCATGGCAAAAGTTTCTTCCTTACAAAGTTTCAGCAATTCCCTCCATATTTTTGAAGTATTGCCCGAGATAGGGTTAGTGATACTTTGTCTAGTCTTCCAACCAGTCTGGACTCAAGGAATAATCTATAAGAGTTGGTAAAGAGTTGGCTTTCTTCTATAGAAAACCATTGCTTGGTGTGATCTTCCAGGCATATTGTTCTGGACTGGTCTAATATAGTTGATTTATAGTACAATTCTATGTTCGGGACTCCGAGGCCTAGATTTGACACATGGGATGTTAAGATTTTATTAGAAAATCTAGCTTTCTTATTTAGTAAAATGAAGTTATTAAGGAGCTTTTGGAGGGTATTAAAGAAGGTCTGAGGTACTTTGATTGGTAGATTCCTGAAAAGGTATAGCAGTTGGGGTAGTATTATCATCTTGAAAGCCGCTGCTCTAACCATCCATGAATACTCTACTTTGGCCAGGGCTTCCAGTTTAGTCTTAAATTTTTTCAGCCATGGGTTATTGTATCACACAAATCCACTGCGCGCTACCATATCTGTAAAAAACAATTTCACATAGTGTGATCTGTTTAACCACTAAAATTAACCACACACAACTCCCATCAATCGTGTTGCTGGTGAACAAGTGATCAATCGTGATTCCCACCACCTCTAATAACAGAGCGGCTCACCAGATGTTTACCACCAATTCACAGGTGGAATTCAGGCTCAATATGTGGTACTCCAGGCTCATCAGTAATCCACATCCATATCCATAATATGATAAAATTCGGCATTTATTCCTCAATAAAACACATAAAAATGTTCATAGCGTAATATGTCTGCTAAAATAAAACCATACTGCACCTCTCGCGCCCGAATACACTTACAAGCTCCAAGATGGATGTTTAAGTATTTCACAGCGGCAGGGCTGTTAGGTCTGTAGTCTCAGATACGAGGTCCGTCCGCAGCGTCCCGCTTGATCAACCCCCACGACCACCAGCCTGCCCGGATTTCCATGCTGTGCGTCAGGCGTACTGGCTCCGCCCTACGCGTTTCGTCATACGACTCATCAGGGGCTAGCGTTGCCAGTACGCCAGCCGCACTAAAAGCGCCCAGATCGTGACGTCGCCGCCACGCAGTGCCATAGCTCCACCCCATGTGTCCGCCCACACACCATCGCTGGGTTATGAACCCAGCACTACAACTCCGCCCGCACTAACAATAAAACTCCCCACAGTCCAGGCAGTGTGAAACACCTTTACAATAAGTGTTACAATAATATTCAAGATATTACTCTCTATGCTAATACAGGACCCACTCCTACACTCTACCTCATCCCTTCTTGCTCCCCCCCCGCCCTCCCCAAACACACGAGATACAGCATAGACATTGTGTTACAACAATATTATTATAACAATAACACCAATATCATTATTCAAGCTATTACAGAGTCCTACTCTCTATGCTAATACAGGACCCACTCCTATGCTATCTACCTCATACCCTTATTGCTCCCCCCCCCCAAACACATAAGATCCATCATAGACATTAGATACAAAACTCTATCCATACACCATGCCCCCATCTAGTGGTCATCAGGCTAACTGCATCCCTACAGTCAGCCATAATCATAATTAGTGTACACAACCAAAGTAAGATCCTTCAATCATTACTTATATAGCAATTAAGATCAAACTCTATATTAAGCCCTGCAGGGAAAAAAGTGTTTAAATTATATATCCATCTCCCTTCTGCCTTTGAAAGCTCCTTCAACTTACTGGAACCTCTCCACTTCGGCATCCATTTCTCGATCCCCATAAATTTCAAACTGGAGGGGTCACTCCCATGATGTTTTTTGAAATGACTTGAGACACTATGTGTCTCTAGCCCCTTTCTAATATTATAGACATGCTCATTTATCCTCCTAAAAAGGGCCCTGGTAGTGCGGCCAATATACTCCAGGCCACACGGGCACCAGAGGATATAGACCACTCCGACAGTGCTACACGTGATGCATTGTTTTAGATGGTATCCATACCCAGTGTTTCTAGCCATAAATTGATCACCCCTCACAGGATTGGCCTCCCGACACCCCTTACACCTCCTACAGGGAAAGAACCCCTTTTGGCCCAATAAGTCAGTTCCCACACTCACTGGCGGGTCTATATGGCTGGTTACCAATCTGGACCTCAAATTGGGCGCCCTCCTGTATATAAAATTGGGTTTGTCCGGAATATACTTACCCAATATTTCATCTATCCTCACGATGTTCCAGTGCCCCTTAATGATCCTTTCAATCTGTCTATGTTGATTACTATAACCCAATTGCAGTGCGAACTCATGGTTGCTCGATGGATTTCGTGCACCACCCCCAATCAACTGTCTTCTATCCATACCTCCTACCTCCATAGCAACCTTTTCCACCTCTGTCCTATCATAACCTTTCTCCACAAATCTGTCTATAAGGAGCTGGCTTTGAGTGTCATAATCCTCCTGGTATGTACAATTCCTCTTTATCCTGGTCAGCTGGCCTTTAGGAATATTAGACAGCCACCTATTATGATGGCAACTGGATCTCGGAATATATCCGTTTCTATCAGTGGTTTTAAAGAACGTTTTTAATACCAGTCCTTTCTCCCCCTTCCATAACACCAGATCCAAAAATTGGACTGTATCTTGGCTGACCGTGAAGGTCAGATCAATTTCCTCCCATAGCTGATTAATTCGTTCACAGAGGGGGGGAGCAAGAAGGGATGAGGTAGAGTGTAGGAGTGGGTCCTGTATTAGCATAGAGAGTAATATCTTGAATATTATTGTAACACTTATTGTAAAGGTGTTTCACACTGGCTGGACTGTGGGGAGTTTTATTGTTAGTGCGGGCGGAGTTGTAGTGCTGTGTTTATAACCCAGCGATGGTGTGTGGGCGGACACATGGGGTGGAGCTATGGCACTGCGTGGCGGCGACGTCACGATCTGGGCGAGCCGCTCTGTTATTAGAGGTGGTGGGAATCACGATTGATCACTTGTTCACCAGCAACACGATTGATGGGAGTTGTGGTGGTTAATTTTAGTGGGTAAACAGATCACACTATGTGAAATTGTTTTTTTACAGATATGGTAGCGCGCAGTGGATTTGTGTGATACAAGACTTCTTAAAACAGGATTCAACACAGCGCACTCCAGTTGCTCTTTGGAACTTTGAGAAATCTTATTGGCAGCTCAGCCTGCGGTGATTAGTAGGCAAAAGACTGTTGAAGTTATTATATACAGGTGGTAGTGTGCAATACAGCCATGGGTTATAATTCTCTTTGTATAGTTGCGTTATTAGTGGGGTTAATTGTATACCTAAATATTTAACTGATGTTTCGTTCCAAGAATAGCTGCAGGATTCTTTAAGAGTATTTATAATTTTTTGGTAAATAAAGCATGGAAGAATTACTGTTTTCTTTTGGTTAAGCTTATAAAAGGAGATATGAGAGAAGTCATTAATTTCTGTGTTGGCAGCTGGCAATGATAACAATAGCTTTTGAAAAAATAGTATAATATCATCTGCGTATAAACTTAACTTAGCAACTGAATGTCCTAATTTAATACCATGGATTTGAGAATTATCTCTTATACTCTGTGCTAAGGGTTCCAGAGATAGATTAAATATTAATGGGGAGAGGGGGCAGCCTTGTCGTGTACCATTTCTGATATTAGACAGATAGGTAAACTTAAATAACCCCTGTGCTGAAATGAGAACAGGGGGAGCGAGCTGGATAAAATTAGTCTTCTATATGTAGAGGATGTGTTGGGTGATGGAAGTCGGTGCTGCTCTGTGTGGTCCACTTGCTGTGGCAGAGAAATCTATAAAGGACATGGGGTAGGGGAAAAACACAAAAAGAGTGCACTCAGAAAACTGATGATAAAAGGGAGACCAGCCGGTCGTAGACAGATCTCACCTGATGTGGTGGCTGATATGCCCTTATGGGTATTATCAGCTTGCAGGCTTTTGTCCCTCTCAGACCAGGGACCAAGTCAGAAGCAGGCTCTTTGTCCAAAGGGATCCTGTGGCTTGAAGCAGGATATCAGGAGCAGCTGTCTGGTTTGTAGCCGTTGGTGTCCCAGCACTGGCTATAACACCATCAACCTGGCTATAACACTGCAAACCTGCCTGAAGAAAGGAGGAATGGCCTCCTGAAACTAGTTGTATTTGTTACATTAATTAAAGAATCAGTTACTTCCAGTACGGGTCTCCTGTGCTTTCTTTCAGCCACCTCAGTGCTACTGCTCACCACCCAGCCACTGCTGTGGTGTATCTGAACAGAGCAGTGTGTGGATTGCTAACTTTTCAGGAAGGAGACTCTCCCTGCTAAGGGATTGAGTCTCATACAGCCCACAGGTGCCTGCAGCTCTGGTGTTATAGCCAGTGCTGGGACACCAACGGCTACAAACCAGACAGCTGCTCCTGATATCCTGCTTCAAGTCACAGGATCCCTTTGGACAAAGAGCCTGCTTCTGACCTGGTCCCTGGTCTGAGAGGGACAAAAGCCTGCAAGCTGATAATACCCATAAGGGCATATCAGCCACCACATCAGGTGAGATCTGTCTACGACCGGCTGGTCTCCCTTTTATCATAAGTTTTCTGGGTGCGCTCTTTTTGTGTTTTTTTCCCCTACCCCATGTCCTTTATAGATTTCTGATATTAAAAGCATAAGATAAAGAATCAGAGGAAAGAACTTTAGCCGATGGCTGGGTGTACAAGGCCAAAATCGCCTTATGGAGAAAACCAGGAATTCCAAATTTAGTAAGAACCTTCGACAAGTATAACCAGTTGACTCTGTCGAACGCCTTCTCCGCGTCAAGAGACACTAAAAGAGTAGGCGTCCGACAGAGCTCAACTTTGTGAATTAAAGCAAGGGCTTTTCGAGTGCCATCACAAGTAGACCTGTTTTTTGTGAATCCCACTTGATCAGAGTGTAAAAGTTGAGGCATTAAGGGGGATAACCTGTTTGCTATTACCTTGGCATATATTTTTAGGTCAGAATTTAGTAAAGAAATGGGCCTATAATTGCTTGGGTCAGAAGGGTCCTTGTCTTCTTTAGGGATAGTGGAAATTAGGGCCGATAAGGATTCCTTAGGGAAGATACCTTTAATCGCTACTTCGTTGATCATGTCTGTGAGGGGTTTTACTAGAGTGGTTATACATTTTTTGAAATAATAATTGATGTACCCATCAGGTCCCGGGGCTCTATCATTCTTAAGTGAGCTTATGGCCGAAATTACTTCCTGTTGGGTAAAGGGGGTCCCTAAATACTTTTTTTTCAAAATCAGATAAGGAGGGAAGATTGACTTTGTCAAGGTATTTATCTATCTCCTGGGTAGTTGGGTTATGAGTGTTTGGATCTGATTCCAGATTGTAGAGATTCTCATAATATTTAGCAAGTGCGTCTACTATCTCCTGTGGATGGTGTACCACTGTTTTGGTCTGTGGGTGTAGTATTTTCACTATTCTGTGATACATTCTCTTTCCCTTAATCTTCCTGGCCATTGCTCTTCCAGCTCTATTGTTGTCATAGTACCAGTTTTCTCGGAGGATAGTCTGCCATTTGTCGTATTCATAATACATGGTGTCTGCTAGTTCTTGCCTGGTTTCTTCTAATGTTTTAATCAGCTCAGTTTTCTTATTAGTGAAAATTTCCTTCTCAAGGGACTTAATTTTTTGTAATAGGAGGTTGGTATTCTCCCTTCTCTTTTTCTTTTGGATAGCACTCAATTTCATAATAATACATCTAATGTAGGCCTTGTGTGCATTCCATAACGTTGTTTTTGAGACATCTTTGGTGTCATTTAACTCAAAGTACTCAACAAGTTCTTTTTTGATGATAGGTGAGGTGTGTTCCGAATTTAAAATGAATTTGTTCAATTTCCATATTTGGGGACGTAAGGTAGAATTCTGTAAAGAAAATTTTATAAGTAAGGGAGAGTGGTCCTGTGAGGATCCGCGCTGCTGCCTGCGCAGGCAGGCAGCCTTTTGACCACTGTTCAGGTCTGCATTCTGCAGGTCTATGGAAGAGAGACCTTTTGTCAGTTGTGCAGCTTGCTGCTGAGGAATTTGCATACGTTTGTCATGCAGATTGCCTAGCCACATCCTTTGTGGCTAGCTCTATAAAGAGCTATGTTTCCCACAGTAAGTGGCTGGTCATAAGACTTAGTCCTGTGGAACACTCTTGGAGTGTCAGCCTTGCTCATTGTTTGAAGATTAGTTTAGAGTAATTCCTGGAACTGCACTAGGCAGATTCCCTAGTGCAGTTAGGATTGCATATCTGTTTTGTTTGTCTGTTGTGATTGTTCTGTCCCAGCGGTGGTCGACAGGAAGTCGTTCTGATCTTGGTTCTTGGAGTATAGCTGGAGCAGCGGTTGCTACCAGCCATCTCCTCTATCTGTCTTGCCTGGATCGCACTCGCCTAGCGCTAGTGCTGTGGATCCGTCTGATCTCCATCTCTCTTCCTATACTTGGATCGCACTCACCTCTTGCGCTAGTGCTGTGGATCCTATCTCTCACTTGTTTCTGTTTTCGTGTATCTGTCTTGTCTGCTACGAACGCTTGCTGGAGGCTCGGTGAGGTAACCGTTAAGCAAGCGCTCGCGTCCTCTGTTTCATGTTTGTCTGTTGGTGGTTAGTTAGGCGTGCTTGTCTCTATTGTGCTTATCACGTGGAGACCGCGCATAAATGCGTGCACTGTTGCGAATGAGTGCGGTGTTCGCGTTTAGCTAGCGTTTGTTATTTACCTTATCTTCTCATTGTATGATTTGCTGTGCCTTTGCTACTCTCGTGCTCTGCCTTGCTGTAGCCTTGTGTCACCTCTGGCAATCGCCTCTTTCGCGATTGCGTTCCTACTTCATATCTACTGTTGTGTATGCACCGTCGCGGGTTGGCGACTAGTTTGGTGCACACACATACAATCTGTCCCTGTGCTCATTCTCTTTCGCAATCGTTTCTCTTGCGATTGCGTTCTCACTTGGTTTCCTTTGTTGTGTGTCCGCCGTCGCAGGGTGGCGGCTAGATTGGTGGACATACATACATTCCTCATCTGTGCTTATTCAGTCTTGTGTCGCTGTTAGCAATCACCATCTCTGGCGATGTCCTTCTCTCACTTTGTCTTCATGGTTGTATGTTCATCGTCGCAGGGTGCCGACTAGTTTTGTGGACACACATACCCTCTGTCGCTTTGATCTCTCTCTTTCAGGGCTATCTTGCCCTGTGCTTCTTCCCTTCGTGCAATTCCTGTCTGGCGTGTGTGGCAGGGCAGAGGAGCTGTTCCTCTGCACTCCACAGCTCCACCTGTCGACAGGAATTTCCCTGTACAGGTGCATTGCACCTTTTGCTGGGTTCCCTCAAATTACACGCTTGTGGAGGATTTCCGCAGTGTCAGCGCACGTCTTGTGCGCTGATCACGTAGAGAATTCCACAATCGTTACAGGTCCGACCAGATTGTGGGTCCTATCTCAAAACCTGTAATTAGTGGTAAAGGGAATCTGTCAACCAAGCAGTAGTCAATACGTGTAAAGGACTTGTGGATTGGTGAGTGGTAGGTAAATTCTCAGGATGTGGGATGAAAACATCTCCAGGAATCGTATAGTTCATGGTTCAACAAGGCAGATTGTAGAATGGAGTGTGATTTCCTAATATTGGACGTGCAATCCATTTGAACATCTGCTATAGCATTAAAATCTCCTGACACAAATAGGTGTCCTTTATGGAGTGTAGTGATCTTTTTGAGTTTTTTGTTAATGAATTTCAGTTGGTGTGAGTTTGGGGAATATAAGCTTGCAAATGTATATTCTTGAGAGTTGATTGATCCTCTAACAACCACTAATCTACCTTCTTCGCTTGTGAAGGTTTCTTCTACCACTAGGACCAGTGTGTCTTTGACAGCAATACATACCCCAGCTTTCTTTGTATTACTTTTTAAGGTGGAATGAAATATATTAGAGAATTGGTGTAATTTAAATCGACTTGCTGAGACTTTGGTCAAATGTGTCTCTTGTATACACACAATGTCTGCATTCTGTTCCTTAATTAATTTTTGTAGGAGATATCGTTTCCTGTGTGAATTTAGCCCTCTCACATTAATTGACAGAATATTACAGTCTAGCAACATAGTTATTAATATAATTGCAGTTATACAGACCATACCATAATGTCAGCCCATTACGAGATAGTCCTGGGGAATCCACATACTTTCTGCACATCAAAAATCTGAGTATGAAAAGGACAACAATCTGCATAGTTGATAGGAACAAAAGAACAACAGAAAACTGAGCAAAAGACTGGTAGGCATCCGGTTCTACCTTCCAGAAATCTGCTTATCCTGGAGAATAGGGGTTTAAAACCTCCCTACTGAGACTCCAGAAAATAGCCGTTAAGAAGGCAGAGAAACAGATAAAACAGATAAAACAACCAACAGTAACACTAAATTAGAACTAGTCTAGTTCCAAGAGTGAAGGCTTGATTGGTGGAAACAAAGAAACCACAATGTGGATCAGAATCAAGCCGTTTTCCTCTGAGAGAGAAATGTTATTCTTCCCTAAGGAAAGCGTCTCTTGGGGGGAAAAATAAAGTTTGTGGCGAATACCATATGCTCATGTATCTGAGGAAGCCCCTGCAGAGTTCTCTTTTTCCGCTTGGTCAGGAGGGAAAGTAGTGTCCATCTGGATTGGCGGAGCATTCCTGGGAATTTGCCTCGGAGAAGCCAGTTGCTTTGACAAGGAGACTTGATAGATTGGCTTGTCTTTGTAAATTGGTCTGTCTTTCCTGGGGTCTCTTGGAACAAAGATCGGGATATCCCATTTAGCCAGTAGATCATATGCTTCCTTTGGGTTTCTGGCAGCATGGGTTACTCCATTATCATAGATCAAAAGTTTTGGAGGGAAACCCCAGGAGTAGTCAATTTTCCTGTGACGCAAAGTAGTAGTTATTTCAGAGAATTGTCTCCTTGCGTGAAGTGTCGCTTGAGAGAGGTCCTGGTAGAGGATGAGGTCCTGGTACAGATTAGGTAATTTCTTACCTCCTCTGGTGGCTGAAAGCAGTCTCTCCTTAGCATGGAAAAAATGTATTCTCGTGATAACATCACGTGGCAGATGCTTGGCTACATGTGCAGGCTTTGGCAGGCGGTGGGCCCTGTCAATAACTAGTTCTTGATCTGGGAGGTCTGGAGCTGTGCTTTTCAGGATGTCTTTGACGTAGTCCTTGAGATCATTGGAGTTCACTGACTCTGGAACGCCTCTAATTTTAACATTATTCCGACGGTTCCTGTCCTCATTGTCAGATATTTTCTCCTTTATCCACCTGTTTTGTTCTAATAGGTCCTTGTGTGCCCCAACGAGATGGTTATGGGCAATGGTCATCTCCTCTATTCTTCTCTCCAGTTTAGATATTCTGGAATCAGTTTCCCCTGCAATCTGCGAGACATGTCCTGCTAATGTCTGAAGATCTGCTCTAACTTTTCCAATGTCATCTTGAATGACTGCTCTGAAAGAGAGCATGAAGTCCTTTAGAAACTGTTGTGAAGTAGGTTGGTCTGTTACCGGGAAATATTCCAAAGGATCCAAAGCCTGTGACTGCTTGTATGATCTGTTTTCCCTTTGAAAACGTTGTGGAAGAGATTGCATACTTTTCTGTATTGATGCGGCTGTTTGTACGCCTGGGGAAGAGTAATGCGGATTTTTGGGGAGGTTTGATGCGTCCATATGTACGCCTGCCATAGCGGGATGCGTATTTTGCGGACCGCCGGATGCGGCAAATTGTACGCATGGATCAGGGGGATGTCCGCATGGCGGTACCTGAGCATCCTGGAAGTCCGCGTCGGCCTGCTGCTGTACTGTGGGTCCCGGCTTCAGGGAGCTCCGCTCGCGGACTTTCTTGGCCTGCCGCTGTCGCTGAAAATTCTCCTCATCTGAGTCCTCCTCATACAGCGCTTCATGGCCTCTTGGGAAGGGGGTTTGGAGAGGTGCAAACCTGTTCTGTAGTGGAACCGAAGGTGGAGTGCTGAGGATGGATCTATCCAGGGCCTCCCTGCTGTGATAGCGGTGGCCATCTTGGTTTTCTTCACCATAGTAAGGAGACAGCTTTCTCAGGGCTGGAGAGCTGTAATTTCTTCCTGATTTCGTTCTCCTGTACTCCCAGGCGTCCTCAGAACGTCCTGCCATCTTTCTGTGTAGGATTTAAGGCTTTTCAGACTGCTTTTAGTCGCTTTCTCTGGTATTCAGGCAGAGAGCTCTGGTCTCACACAGCCATGCAGCTCAGCAGCCAGCCACGCCCCCTTTCCTATGTTAAACCAATACACCATTGAAAAACTAGTTACGTTTGCAATTGAAAGAAAAATGACTATAGTTGAAGAGGTAATGGCCCCTAAACTATGTTCTGGGATGCAATTTACAGCTTCAGTGAAATCCGTTTGCAAATCGGAGTGATAGATTAGAATCTAGAGCCAACAGTAGGTTTTCCTATGTTAAACCAATACACCCTTGAAAAACTGGTTACGTTTGCAATTGAAAGAAAAATGACTATAGTTGAAGAGGTAATGGCCCCTAAACTATGTTCTGGGATGCAATTGACAGCTTCAGTGAAATCCGTTTGCAAATCGAAGTGATAGATTAGAATCTAGAGCCAACAGTAGGTTTTGCTATGTTAAACCAATACACCATTGAAAAACTGGTTGCGTTTGCAATTGAAAGAAAAATGACTAGGGGCCATTACCTCTTCAACTATAGTCATTTTTCTTTCAATTGCAAACGCAACCAGTTTTTCAATGGTGTAATGGTTTAACATAGGAAAACCTACTGTTGGCTCTAGATTCTAATTTATCACTCCGATTTGCAAACGGATTTCACTGAAGCTGTAAATTGCATCCCAGAACATAGTTTAGGGGCCATTACCTCTTCAACTATAGTCATTTTTCTTTCAATTGCAAGCGTAACCAGTTTTTCAATGGTGTATTGGTTTAACATAGGAAAACCTACTGTTGGCTCTAGATTCTAATTTATCACTCCGATTTGCAAACGGATTTAAATGAAGCTGTAAATTGCATCCCAGAACATAGTTTAGGGGCCATTACCTCTTCAACTATAGTCATTTTTCTTTCGTTCCAAGGGTTTTTATTGAGAAAATAATTCACATGACAAATCAAACAGACATCAACTATTCCCCACATGTGGGGAGTTTCACATAATAGCTTATCATATGAACATTCAAAAGCCAATCAGTAAGTTCAATGTTAGAATAACTTTTATATATCCAAAGACTGATCGTATGTTGCAAAATTTTTTATACCTTAATAATATTGGGTAGGGGTAGGAGGGGAAGAGGAAAGAAATGGGGTAAGAATAAGGGAGAGGGATGGGAATCAAGGATGCACCAAGGGTGGGAATCCCACATCATGCCATTGGTGACATCCAGGGGTAAAGTGAGTAAAGAAGGGGAAGGGGGAAAAGGACGAATTGAGAAAACATTGAAACTCAGCTATCAGAATTCAGCCATATTAGCACCTCCAAAGTCAGATCCAGTAACTCAATTCCCACAGTGGACTAGATCTGTCAGAGGAATAGAACCGTTTTAGTAGAAGGAGTAAAGTCCAGAGAATAATTTAACATAAAGGGTAGGTTAAAAGGCTACATGAGAAAGACCTAGGTTCTATTGCCAGTCGATCCAAGGATCCCAGACTTTAAAGAAGTTATCCAGAGTATCAAATATTTTGGCCCTTATGTGTTCCGATGCCATGGTATTATTCAGATCCCGAAAAACTGCTTCAATCGAGAGAGACTCCTTCCTCCAGTTGCTAGCTAAGTGTCTCTTAGCTTGAGCCATTACATATTGAATACATTTATGAGTGGAATATTTTAATGATGATGGTCTATTTCCTAATAATATAATTGAAGGGTCAAGATCATTTTGCAATTTCAATATTAATTTGGTCTTATTCCAGACTCCATTCCAAAATATTTGTGCTTTCTGACAAGCCCACCATATATGCCATAAATTACCAATTTGATTGCATTTACGAAAGCATAGATCAGTGGAGGAAGGATTAAAGAGGTTCAACTTATGTGGAGTCAAATATACTCCATGAAGCAGTTTGAGGGAGGTCTCTATTGATGAGTAAAACAAAAAGCCCCGTGTCAATGTTGTGCAGCAGTGGGCCCACTTACTGTCTGTTAACTCAAACCCACAATCCCTTTCCCAATCAATCTGAGCTTTAATTTTGGCATCTAATGAGGGATGAGAGAGAAGAGGGTATAACTCTGATATAAAGCCCCGGTCAATGGGACGATTTTTGCACCTCACTTCAAATGGGGAATAAGTAAGGATAGCCTTGGTAGGATCTAGGGCGTTTAAAAATTTAAATATTTCATCTAACCTGTCTAGTTCCCCTTGGGGGACATTGTGTTTTTCGCAAAACTGCCGGGGTGTGCAAATTTTGAAAGCCGATAAAAATTTTCTTACTCTTGTTAGACCATTCTGAATCCACCATCTAAATTGAGCAGTTTTTTGGCCTGTGGGGAAGTCCGGGACGGGTTGCGAAATATATTGATCATACAAGAGGTTGGAGATTGCAAAGTATATAAGAATCTGGTTTTAGACCATAGACTGAGGGCGTATGCTGAAATGGGTGATATTTTGGAAATTTTTTGTATTAAGATGCTGCGTCCCCACATAAGTCCCGCCATCGATAAAGGGGCTACAAGAAGAGATTCAATCTCAACCCAAAGGGGAGCCATCTCTGTATTAGCATTAACACTGGCTAATTGCGTTAGTCTAGCCGCTTTGTAATATTTAAATAGCAATGGAGCGTTAAGGCCTCCAAGATCCCTGGATCTAGCAAGGGCCAAGTATTTAATTCTGGCCTTCCTCTTTCTCCAAATAAACTTCTGTATAAGTGCTTGTAAATGTTGGATTGGACCTTTGGTAATAGGGATCGGGATAGTCCTAAAGAGGTATAGCAATCTTGGCAATATGGTCATCCTAACTGCCGCTACCCTACCTAACATAGAGAGGGGATAGTCATTCCATATTTCTAAATCTCTGAATAGTCTGGTGTACATGGGTGGGTAATTAGAGGCGTATCATTTCTGTGGATCAACAGTAAGCTTAATACCAAGGTAATTTATGTATTTAGCTTGATATATACGACCAAACGAATATGCCAAAGCTGCAGCCTGGGCCTGAGGTGTATTAGACATCATCAACTCAGATTTATCTAAATTAAGTTTGAAACCTGAAAATGTCGAGAAATGTTGTATTTCGTCCAAAAGCTTGGGGATGGCTGTATGTGGGGAAGTCAAGGTCAGGAGGATGTCATCAGCAAACAAAGATAATTTGTATTCCTTGGACCTGATGACCACACCTGTAATTTCAGAAGTATTACGTATTCTCTCAGCCAGTGGTTTTATGACTAGAGCGAATATCCCTGGTGAGAAGGGGCATCCCTGCCTTGTGCCCCTCTGAATTTCAAAAGTGGCTGTTGAGGAAGCCGGCATTTTCAAGGAAGCAGAAGGGAGGGAATATAAGGCTGATATGGCGTTTAGAAAATTTCCTTGAATTCCATATTGCTGTAGTACATCCATCATGTATGGCCACTTGATAAGGTCAAAGGTCTTTTCCATATCTAGCGATAGGGTGGCCATACATGTGGCTGTATGTTTACAATACTGTTGTAAATTCACAATCTTCCTGATGTTATCTGGGGCCTGTCTCAGGGGAATAAATCGTACCTGAGTCATTTTTCTTTCAATTGCAAACGTAACCAGTTTTTCAAGGGTGTATTGGTTTAACATAGGAAAACCTACTGTTGGCTCTAGATTCTAATCTATCACTCCGATTTGCAAACGGATTTCACTGAAGCTGTAAATTGCATCCCAGAACATAGTTTAGGGGCCATTACTTCTTCAACTATAGTCATTTTTCTTGCAATTGCATACGTAACCAGTTTTTCAAGGGTGTATTGGTTTAAAGAGAATCTGTATTGTTAAAATCGCACACAAGTAAACATACCAGTGCGTTAGGGGACATCTCCTATTACCCTCTGTCACAATTTCGCCGCTCCTCGCCGCATTAAAAGTGGTTAAAAACAGTTTTAAAAAGTTTGTTTATAAACAAACAAAATGGCCACCAAAACAGGAAGTAGGTTGATGTACAGTATGTCCACACATAGAAAATACATCCATACACAAGCAGGCTATATACAGCCTTCCTTTTGAATCTCAAGAGATCATTTGTGTGTTTCTTTCCCCCTGTTCTCATGCACTGAAGTTTCAGGCTGCTCGTTTCTTCCTGCAAACAGCTTTGCCCTTGTCTGTAATTCTTCAGTATGTGAAAGCCCAGCCAGCTCAGAGGACGATTTATCCAGCTTGTAATAGATAAGAGAGAAGCTGCCATAATCTAAATAATACACAGGCAGTGTGCATAGAGGGGCCTGGAAGGGGGAGTTCATAGCAGAACCACAACACTGAAGAACTTGGCAGCCTTCCAGACACAGGCCGACAAGTCTGACAGGGGAAAGATATATTGATTTATTACAGAGACTGTGATAGCAGAAAGTGCTGCAGTAAGCTAGAACACATTAGAATAGCTTTTGGAACTTGTAGGATGAAAAAAAACAGGATACAATTTTTGTTACGGAGTCTCTTTAACATAAGAAAACCTACTGTTGGCTCTAGATTCTAATCTATCACTCCGATTTGCAAACGGATTTCACTGAAGCTGTAAATTGCATCCCAGAACATAGTTTAGGGGCCATTACCTCTTCAACTATAGGCATTTTTCTTTCAATTGCAAACGTAACCAGTTTTTCAATGGCGTATTGGTTTAACATAGGAAAACCTACTGTTGGCTCTAGATTCTAATCTATCACTCCG
This sequence comes from Hyperolius riggenbachi, assembly GCF_040937935.1. Lineage (NCBI taxonomy): Eukaryota > Metazoa > Chordata > Amphibia > Anura > Hyperoliidae > Hyperolius > Hyperolius riggenbachi. The sequence goes on along the minus strand of NC_090649.1, from coordinate 350,189,410 downwards.
ATTTGCAAACGGATTTCACTGAAGCTGTAAATTGCATCCCAGAACATAGTTTAGGGGCCATTACCTCTTCAACTATAGTCATTTTTCTTTCAATTGCAAACGTAACCAGTTTTTCAATGGTGTATTGGTTTAACATAGGAAAACCTACTGTTGGCTCTAGATTCTAATCTATCACTCCGATTTGCAAACGGATTTCACTGAAGCTGTAAATTTCATCCCAGAACATAGTTTATAGTTGAAGAGGTAATGGCCTCTAAACTATGTTCTGGGATGCAATTTACAGCTTCAGTGAAATCCGTTTGCAAATCGGAGTGATAGATTAGAATCTAGAGCCAACAGTAGGTTTTCCTATGTTAACCACTTGCCGACCGCCCCCAGCCGATGGGTGGCAGCAAGGACTGGGCCTAAACGACCGCAATACGCCCATCGGCAGAGGTGGCGGCAGGCGTGGTTATGCGGCGATCGCGTCATTCGTGACGCGATCAGCCGCCGGTGACTGGCTCCGCCCCCCTCGTGCTGTAACCCGCCGGCCGTTCGGAAGCGCTGGCGGGTTACTAGCACCCAGATCGCCGCTGCACGTATGTATAATAGGCTTTGTAATGTATACAAAGCCTATTATACAGGCTGCCTCCTGCCCTGGTGGTCCCAGTGTCCAAGGGACCACCAGGGCAGGCTGCAGCCACCCTAGTCTGCACCCAAGCACACTGATTTTCCCCCCTGCCCCCTGATCGCCCACAGCACCCCTCAGACCTCCCCCCCTGCCCACCCCCCAGACCACTGTTAGCACCCAATCACCCCCCTAATCACCCATCAATCACTCCCTGTCACTTTCTGCCAACGCTATTTTTTTTAACCCTAAACTGCCCCCTGCTCCCTCCTGATCACCTCCCCACCCCTCAGATTCTCCCCAGACCATCCCCCCCTGTGTACTGTATGCCTCTATCCCCCCTGTAATAACCCACTGATCACCTGTCAATCACCTGTCAATCACCCATCAATCACCCCCTGTCACTGACACCCATCAATCAGCCCCTAACCTGCCCCTTGCGGGCAGTCTGATCACCCACCCACACCAATAGATCACCCGCAGATCCGACATCAGATCACCTCCCAAGTGCAGTGTTTATATCTGTTCTCTACTCTAAACACCGACTAATTACCCATCAATCGCCCATCAATCAAACAAACAAACACAGAACATTTATATCACGCTTTTCTCCTGGCGGACTCAAAGCGCCAGAGCTGCAGCCAATAGGATGCGCTCAATAGGCAGTAGCAGTGTTAGGGAGTCTTGGCCAAGGTCTCCTACTGAATAGGTGCTGGCTTACTGAACAGGCAGAGCCAAGATTCAACCCCAGGTCTCCTGTGTCAGAGGCAGAGCCCTTAACCATTGCACTATCCAGCCACTCACAATCACCCCCTATCACCACCTGTCACTTTTACCCATCAGATTAGACCCTAAGCCGCCCCTTGCAGACACCCAATCACCCGCCCACATGCTCAGATTGCCCTCAGACCCCCCCCCCCCCACCTTATCAATTCGCCAGTGCATTCTTTACATCTGTTCTTCCCTGTAATAACCCACTGATCACCTGTCAATCACCTGTCAATCACCCCCTGTCACTGCCACCCATGAATCACCCCCTGTCACTGCCACCCATCAATTAGCCCCTAACCTGCCCCTTGCGGGCAATCTGATCACCCATCCACACCAATAGATCGCCCGCAGATCCGACGTCAGATCACCTCCCAAGTGCAGTGTTTACATCTGTTCTCTACCCTACACACCCACTAATTACCCATCAATCACCCCCTATCACCACCTGTCACTGTTACCCATCAGATTAGACCCTAATCTGCCCCTTGCAGGCACGCAATCACCCGCCCACACGCTCAGATTGCCCTCAGACCCCCCCTTATCAATTCGCCAGTGCATTATTTACATCCGTTCTTCCCTGTAATAACCCACTGATCACCTGTCAATCACCAGTCAATCACCTATCAATCACTTATCAATCACTCCCTGTCACTGCCACCCATCAATCACCCTCTGTCACTGCCACCCATCAATCACCCCCTATCACTGCCACCCATCAATCAGCCCCTAACCTGCCCCTTGCGGGCAATCTGATCACCCACCCACAGCAATAGATCGCCCGCAGATCCGACATCAGATCACATCCCAAGTGCAGTGTTTACATCTGTTCTCTCCTGTAAACACCCACTAATTACCCATCAATCACCCCCTATCACCACCTGTCACTGTTGCCCATCAGAATAGACCCTAATCTGCCCCTTGCGGGCACCCAATCACCTGCCCCACATGCTCAGATTGCCCTCAGACCCCCCTTTATCAATTCGCCAGTGCATTATTTACATCTGTTCTTCCCTGTAATAACCCACTGATCACCTGTCAATCACCTGTCAATCACCTATCAATCACCCATCAATCACCCCCTGTCACTGCCACCCATCAATCACCCCCTGTCACTGCCACCCATCAATCAGCCCCTAACCTGCCCCTTGCAGGCAATCTGATCACCCACCCACACCATCAGATTGCCCAAGACCTACCCTCAGATCACCTGAAAGGTTAAAGATAAAATGAAGAGGAAAAATAATGCCTATAAGGTCTTAAAACAGGAGGGGACCGAGGCTGCACTAAGCAATTATAAGGAGTGCAATAAAAATTGTAAAAAAGAAATTAGGCAGGCAAAGATTGAAGCTGAAAAACAAATCGCTAAGGATATCAAATCTAACCCAAAAAAGTTTTACAAGTACATTAACTCTAAAAAAAGAAAGGTTGACTGTATAGGACTCCTAAAGGATGAGGATGGGAACTCAATGGTGGATGACCAAGGTAAGGCAGAGTTATTAAATGCTTTCTTTGCTTCTGTCTTCACGAAAGAAACAGCACTGTTGCAAACTACAGAGGCGGAAGAGTCTCAATCTTCTAACTGTAATATTAAATACTTAACGCAGGAAGAAGTGAAGGCAAGACTAAATAAATTAAAAATAGACAAGGCACCTGGCCCGGATGGCATGCATCCTCGGGTCCTAAGGGAATTAAGTTCAGTTATAGATAAACCCCTTTATCTTATCTTTTGTGACTCTCTTTCAACTGGCAGAGTCCCAGTGGATTGGCGTACAGCCCACGTTTTCCCATTATTTAAGAAGGGCAAAAAATCTGATCCAGGAAATTATAGACCTGTAAGTTTAACATCAGTTGTATGCAAACTATTTGAGGGGTTACTAAGAGATACTATACATGACTTCATAGTAGAAAATAATCTTATTTCTCAGCATCAACATGGGTTTACTAAAGACAGGTCCTGTTTGACTAACATGCTCAGCTTTTATGAGGTAGTGAATGCTAATATGGATATTGGGAATGCTGTAGATGTGATATACTTGGACTTTGCAAAGGCCTTCGACACTGTTCCCCACAAAAGTCTGGTGCAAAAGTTGAGGATGCAAGGACTGGGGAAGAGTCTGTGTTCATGGATAGGGAACTGGCTAATGGACAGAAAACAAAGAGTTGTGGTCAATGGATCGTACTCAAAATGGGAGACTGTTAGCAGTGGGGTCCCACAGGGGTCTGTTCTGGGTCCAGTGCTCTTCAATTTATTTATTAATGACCTAGTAGATGCAGTAGTGAGCAATGTTGCTATTTTTGCAGATGATACAAAATTGTGCAGAATCATTAACTCTCAGGAAGATAGTGTCATATTGCAACAGGATCTGGATAGGATGGCTATATGGGCACATACATGGCAGATGAAATTCAATGTTGACAAATGTAAGGTCATGCATTTTGGACGTACTAATGGTCTAGCACCATACAAAATAAATGGGATACAGTTGGGGACATCAAACTTGGAGAAGGACTTAGGAGTACTCATTGACAACAAGTTAAATAATCGTACTCAATGCCAAGCAGCTGCAGCTAAAGCTAACAAAATTTTGGGATGCATTAAAAGGGAAATAAAAACTCGAGATGCTAGCATAATATTGCCCCTGTTTAACTCTCTAGTAAGGCCACATCTGGAATATGGAATTCAGTTCTGGGCACCACATTAGAAAAAAGATATTGCAGTTTTAGAGCAGGTGCAGAGACGAGCAACAAAATTGATGCGTGGGATGGAAGGTCTCACTTATCGAGAAAGGTTAGATAAACTAGGTTTATTTAGTCTAGAGAAAAGACGCCTTAGAGGGGATCTAATTAACATGTATAAATACATCAGAGGGCAATATAATACCTTGGCGGATGAGCTTTTTGTCCCTAGGCCTTCTCAAAGGACTAGAGGACATGATCTGCGCATGGAGGAAAAACGTTTTAGCCATTTATTTAGGAAAGGGTTCTTTACGGTAAGAGTGATTAAGATGTGGAATGCATTGCCACAGGAAGTCGTTATGGCAAACTCTATACCTGCATTTAAAGGGGGCTTAGATGCTTTCCTTGCGTTGAAAGACATCCATGGCTACAATTACTAGGTAATGCCTAATGATGTTGATCCAGGGATTTTATCTGATTGCCATCTGGAGTCGGGAAGGAATTTTTCCCTTTAGGGGCTAATTGGACCATGCCTTGTAAGGGTTTTTTCGCCTTCCTCTGGATCAACAGGGATATGTGAGGGAGCAGGCTGGTGTTGTACTTTATACTGGTTGAACTCGATGGACGTATGTCTTTTTTCAACCAAAATAACTATGTAACTATGTAACTATGTAACTACTATTGCAGGATCCACTCCCTGGAATCTCTGTAGGGTGGTACAATTCCCCCATTTTCCAGGTTGAGAGGATCCTCTATTTTCAATTATTTACCTACATGGAGCTCATTGTCGCAGAAATCTGTAGAGTCTTTTACATTATTTTACTTACATTATTTTACTTCAATTATTCAATTCTAAAAGATAACTCCAGGAACCGCAATATAGTGTCAACTGGTTTGACACTGGTTTATAATTAGAAACACTTAGTATACTAGGTTGAAGGTGGTTAATAAGCATTATTCATTTTTATATAATCTCTGTCCATTTTCTAAAAAATTATAATTTTTATATGTTTCTTCTTCTCAGAGTGATTTTTCATCATTCTGAGACTTTTTTTTAGCAATTAGTTATGCTTTTCCGCATTCATAGATAGGTCACATGCATTGGTGTGATAATAGCGTTTATAAGGCGTTTTCTGCGCTTTAATTGCGGTTTTCGCGCGTTTTTTTAAGCGTTTGCGCGCTTTTTACCTGTTTTTGCGGCTTTTTGTGAGTTTACCGCGGAAATCCGCATGGGATCATTGAAATTCCGCATTTCATGCGGATTCCGTATCTTTAGACGCTTATGCGAATTTAATGCGGATCTAATGCGGATTTTATATTTGAAACATCACTATTAGTTTGAATTGTCAAATAATATGTTTAGAAGATAGGGAAATTATTCTAAAGCTAGAACTAACTGATATATATACTGTTTTATATAATTAAACTGTATTTCTTATGATAAGTCTGTATATGTTCACTTAATACTTCTACTTTATATGTGATATTTGTATATTTTATGTAACATACCATTGGATACCTGTATATTTGTATACTGTGTTTGCTGAAAAATTTTCAATAAAAAATACTGTAAACGGTTTAACATAGCAAAACCTACTGTTGGCTCTAGATTCTAATCTATCACTCCTATTTGCAAATAGATTTCACTGAAGCTGTAAATCGCATTTAAGAACATAGTTTAGGGGCCATTACCTCTTCAACTATAGTCTTTTTTCTTTCAATTGCAAAGGCAACCAGTTTTTTAATGGTGTATTGGTTTAACATAGGAAAACCTACTGTTGGCTCTACATTCTAATCTATTACTCCTATTTGCAAACGGATTTCACTGAAGCTGTAAATTGCATCCCAGAACATTCTTTAGGGGCCATTACCTCTTCAACTATAGTCATTTTTCTTGTGATGCTGTTGAAGGAGGTTGTGGCTGTGTGGAGCTCCTGACTACCAGAGTTATACGGTGGACCGTGCCAGCCCTCTGGTTCATTTTTTGGGATTGCTGTGGACTGTGAGTCCCTGCTGGTTCCTTGGCTAGCGGGGACCTAACCTACGCTAGCTGGCTTCTCCAGGCCATGGAGCAGCCGGCTTATACCCCCCTGACCTAGGATTTCTGGGGAGTGAGACTGATGCTGGGGTGATTTCTGTAACTGTTGTGTCCTGGTTTCAAACCTTTGATGTGGAATTGAAGAAACTGAACGAACTGAAATTCCTATGGAAAAAAACAGCAGCACAGGTACGGTGTTAACTGGTCACCAAGCCCGGTGAATAATGTTCCTGAACTGAAAGAACTTAAGGTAAAGCTGATTCAGCAAAGGAAGTGTGTGGAAATCCTGGAAGCGCGGGGCGGTGCATTCAGTGAGTTTATTACGCACCGCAAGCGTTTATTGGGACTGGATGCTGATTCCTGTAGTGAATGCATGGAAGAAGATTCAGACTGTATTAATGTAGAAAAGGAGAGTACTCCGTCAGATGCATCCAAGTGGGTGAAATCTGAAGAAGAGTGTGCTCCTTCTGTGTCTGGAATTACTGCTGTGGAGAAAGAAAATAGTGGAAAACTGGAGTCTCCTACCTTGAATGACTTGTCTGGTGCAGGTGTGAGTGATACAGCAACTGGAGGCAAAAGCCTGCAGTCAAATACTGTGACTGGCCCAGAAGATGTTAGCTTGTCACCTGCAGAGAGCATGGATACAAGTATGGAGGCTGGTGAAAAACTGAAAGAAAACGCTGAGAGTGATAAAGCAATGTTAAAAAGTGACTCAGTGAATAAAGAAAAGATTGTAGGAAAAGAAGCAGCTTGCCAGAATAAGGAACTGAATGTTGTGCCAGATGGGGAGTGAGCTAATCCCCCCGATGGCAACCTTACTGTTTTTTCTCTTTCAGGAAACGCTGGTGTTCCTTCTCCACAGAATGCGGAGAAAATGGCGTCCGTGGATGCAGGGGATGCGACTGAGGAAGGAATAGTGTACTTCCTCTAACCGTCGCCATCCCTGTATCCAATAGCGCGGCGTGTGCGAGTGGTTTGAAAGCGGGCGGAAGTGACGTCAATGTCGGGACCGGAAGTACGTCGGAGATTGATGGAGGTAACGGTTCTGGCGTTTCTCAGAGCGGGAAAGCACGAGAAACGCCAGAGAGCAGAGCAGAACTGAGTATTATGCAGGAGAGTGCATCAAAGATTCCAAAGGAGAAGAAAAGGGGGAAAAACAAAACCCTAAAGGTAACTGGGAATATGGTAACCCGTGCCAGATCAAAAAAGGAGGGGAGCGACCCATGATGAAAGGGGCAAGTAACCCATGATGGTGTTATTGTTACCGCAGAAGATGGTGCTCTGTCAACTGAGAGCCTGTCAGTAATACAAGAGAATGATGGAAATAATGAGAATGTCATTAATCAAAATAATGATATTGAAAATTTAACTGTTGAAACATAAGCAAATGAGGGGGGCGGGAGTCAGGATGTCATTTTTGAAACACAAAATGAATCTTGTACATTTGTAAATAATATTGTTGTTGTGGAAAATGAAGAACTTTGCTCTGAGACATGTGTCAATATTGAGATGGAAAGTGAGGCATCTATAGACACAGATTAAATGGGGCTCTCTCCCAAAGTCTAATAGCTGCAGAGGTATGTCAGTCTCAAGTATGTGACAATGTGATTACAAAGGATGGTGTATTATCAGATCATGCAATTGCATTGATACAGAAATGTGAGGATGTAATAGAAAATGTTGAAACCATTTTTGGTAATGTGCAAATTTTGACAGATAAACATAATCACACCGGGGAATGACTCGCTGAGCAGGGTCTGGCGGTGTTTGCCTGCACGGGAGGTTGAGGAAGCCACTGTGGAGGGAGCTGATGAGGCCACTGAGGACTGGCTTCCCCCCGGGGGGGGGACAGTGAGTTGTTGCTGCTGCTGTGCTCCTGCTGCTGCTGGATGGGCAGGAGGGTCAGATGCTGCTGCTGCTGAAATCTGTGCAGTGGCTGTTTGGGTTTGACCACTGCCTGCGCCACTCTCCATCAGCTTCTCCAACTCAGTAAACTCCTCAAAATGTTTGGTCTGTAAGTGGGTCTGCAGGCACGAGGTACCCAACTTGAGCAGATCGCGACCTGTGCCGAGACTGACACCGCAACTGTTGCAAATTGCACGGATCGCATCCACTGGGCACTTGGTGAAGTACTGCCAGACTGGGGACTTCAACCTGCTATTTGAGCTTGAGGGCTGGGGTTTTTTGGTGCCCTTGGAGGATTGTGCCTTTTTGTTTTGGTTGGAGGTTTTCTGCGGGTGGTGGTAGCGGTTGAAGCAGCAGGCTGTGGCTCCTGCCTTCCATGCCCTGTGCTGGCCACCTTGCTACTGCCATGCCTCTGCGCCAGAGACGCCTCCTCCTCCGATGATGAGCTGCCTTCAACCAAGTGTGCTGGTAGTACTGGTGGCACATAGGAAGGATCCAGCAAGTCATCATCATTATCCCCAAACATATCCTGTGAGCCCACCTAAACCAACTCCTCTACCCCAACATCCCCTGCATCATGCCCCTCATCCTCAGCGCCAACAACAAAGTGCTGCACCTCTAACTCCTCCTCCTCCTTGCATGCCCCCATCATCTCCACCTCAAACTGTTCCAAAACATCCCTGTACATGCTCACAGTCTCTGGGTAGAAGAGCATGCTCATTGAGGGCAGGCTAGCTGATGGGGTCACCGTGACCATGGCCTCAATCGGTGGTGGAGGCCTACTGCGGACCGGAGTGCTGGTGGTGGTGGCACTGGTCTCGCTGGTGCTGGAGGCCTGGCTGGAAACGGTGGCTTCCTGCTCCGCCATCATTTCCACCACAGCCTGCGTCAGACTCTCCACAATGGGCCATGGGCAACGACCCGTCTCAAAGATGGGCGCAACGCGCTGCTGTTGCGCCTCTGCTCCCACCTCCACAACTCTGTGGTCAGTGGCTGGCGGCGGACCAGTCACAGACCTTTTGCTGCTGATGGCAGTGGCTCCTGCAATGGCGCTGCCTCTCCTGGTGGTGTCTCGCCCTCTACTGTCATTGTGCAATATACAAATATAGTAAAAAAAATGTAAAAGAGGGAGGTAAACTTTAATAAAGTGTAACGATCCGCTCGGCTGCCTGCGCAGGCAGGCAGCCTTTTGATCATTATTCAGGTCTGCATGCTGCAGGACTCTGGAAAGAAGACCTTCTGTCAGTTTTGCAGCTTGTGCTTGCTGAAGAATTTGCATACGTTGTCATGCAAATTGCCTGGCCACATTCATTGGAGGCGTGTACTATAAGTACTATGTGTGTCCCACAATTCTTCGCTGCTCATAGAGGTTTGTTCCTGCTGGACTCACCTGGAGTGTCAGCCACTGCTATCTTAGTATAGTTAATTCTTGGGGAGTGCTCCTTGCATTCCTAGTTAGTGCAGCCAGTTTGTGTATAATTTGTACTGCCTATTCTGTCCTGTCTTGTCTGTCGCGATTGCGCTGTCACCAGCGGCGGTTGATAGCGAATCGCTCTGTCTTGTTTAGATCGCACTAGCCGCTAGCGTTAGCGGCTGTGGATCTTTCTGATCTGTGTTCCTGCTTGGATCACACTTGCTCTGGCGGAAGAGCGGTGGATCCTTTCTGCCTAGTTCCTGTTTCTCGTTTGTCTGTCTTGTCTGATACGGGCGCTTGCTGTAGGCTCGATGAGGTAACCGTTAAGCAAGCGTTCACGTTCTTTGTTTCGTGTTTGCCTGTTGATGGTTAGTTAGGCGTGCTTGTCTCTATTGTGCTTATCACGTGGAGACCGCGCATAACCGCGTGCACTGTTGCGAATGAGTGCGGTGTTCGCGGTTAGCTAGCGTTTATTATTTTCCGTATCTTCTCATTGTATGATTTGCTGTGCCTTTGCTATCCTCGTATTCTGTTCTGATCTGCCTTGTGTCACTTCTGGCAATCGCCGTTCTTGGCGGTTGCGTTTCTGTTTCGCACCTGCTGTTGTGTGTGCGCGGTCGCGGGGTGGCGACTAGATTGGCGCACACACATACAACCTGTCCCTTTGCTCGTTCTCATTCGCAATCGCTTCTCTTGCGATTGCGTTCTGCGCTTCGTGCAATTCCTGTCTGGCATTTGTGGAGGTGCAGGGGATTGGTTCCTCTGCGCTCCCCAGCGCCCTCTGCCGACAGGAATTTCCCTCTACTGGTGCTTGCACCAAAAGCTGGGTTCTAGTATCTTGACACGCTTGTGGAGGACCTCCGCAGTGTCAGCGCACATCTTTGTGCGCTGAACACGGAGATATCCCACAATCGTTACATAAAGTCTGTGTTGGTGGTGACTGCTGGTGGTGGTGACTGGTGTTGAGTGACAACAAAAAATGACAGTTTTTTTTTTATTTAAATAGTAGTACTAAATAGTAACAACAACAACAACAAATAACATTTGTAAAGCGCTTTTCTCCCGTGGGACTCAAAGCGCATAAGCATGGCTCCGACCATCGTGATACAGAGGAAGAATTTTATAAATCTGGAAATGCCAGGCTAAACAGGTGGCTTTTCAGTCTGGATTTGAATAGCTCCAGGGATGGTGCTGTCTTTACTGGGTGTGGTAGGGAGTTCCAAAGAGTAGGGGCAGCATGACAGAAGGCTCTGTCTCCAGATTTTTTGAGGTGCACTCTGGGAGTGACCAAGTTTATAGAACTTGCTGATCTGAGGTTGTGAGAGGTGTGGTGCAGCTTCAGCAAGTCCTTCATGTATCCAGGACCCAGATTGTGCAGGGATTTGAATGTCAGCAGTCCAATCTTGAAGAGTATTCTCCATTCTACTGGTAGCCAGTGCAGTGAGCGAAGGATCGGTGTAATGTGACAGTGGCGAGGCTGGTTTGTTAGCAATCTGGCAGCAGCATTCTGCACTAATTGCAGGCGACGCAGGTCCTTTTTGGGGAGGCCAGCATAAAGGGCATTGCAGTAGTCCAGCCGTGATGTGATGAAGGCGTGGACTAGGGTTGGAAGATCCTCTGGGGGAATCAGATGTTTAATATTTGCAATGTTCTTCAGATGAAAGAAGGAAGATTTAACTACAGATGAAATTTGGTTTCTGAAACTCAATTCCCCATCGATTAGTACGCCAAGGCTGCGCACAAGGTTGGAGCTGTTTATGTCTGAATTCCCAATCCTGATTGGTGTTGCTTTAGAATAGAGCTGTTTTGATGGCGAGCACTGGCTTTGGACAAACAGGACCTCAGTTTTGTCAGCATTCAGTTTCAACCAGTTATCATTCATCCATGCCTGAAGCTCAGCTAAGCAAGAGTTTATTTTTGGGGTAGGGTCTGTTCCACCAGGTTTGAAGGACAGGTATAGCTGTGTGTCATCGGCATAGCAGTGGTATGTCAGGCCATGTCGTTGGATAAGTGTACCGAGTGGCAACATGTAGATTGCAAACAGCAGAGGGAATAGGATTGATCCTTGTGGCACTCCGAATTGTAGAGGTGCAGGTTTGGACATTATAGGTCCTAGGGATACTCTCTGTGTTCTGTCAGTCAGGAATGATCTGAACCACTGGAGGACTGATCCGCTGATGCCACAGTACTCCTGCAATCTGTTAAGCAGGATTTCATGGTCAACTGTATCAAAAGCCGCTGAGAGATCCAACAGGATTAGGATGGAGCATTCCCCTCTGTCCCTTGCTATGAGCAGATCGTTGCAGACTTGGATGAGGGCTGTTTCACAGCTGTGGTGTTTCTTAAAGCCAGATTGTAGAGGGTCCAGGATGTTGTTTACTGACAGCCTGGTTTCAAGTTGCAGATAGACAGCCTTTTCAATAACTTTACCTAAGAAGGGAAGGTTGGAGACAGGTCTGTAGCTGCTCATAGCATCTGGATGCATGGAAGGTTTTTTAAGAAGGGGCTTGATGATTCCTTCTTTTAGAGAGGTAGGAAACCTCCCTGCTTGCAGAGAGCAATTTACTATTTTGTGAAATGCTGGACCAAGCAGGTCAGGGCATTTCAGCATATGTTTAGTTGGTCCAGGATCCAGGTCGCAGGTTGTCTGGCGGAGACGACAGAGGATGTCTGAGATCTCTTCCTCACTAATACTTTTGAGGTCAGTCCAGGGTGTTAGGTTGTTTTTGCAGCTATTTCCATTAGTTGCATGAGTCTTGGGTGCTGTGGACTGAATGAGAGACCGAATAGAAGATACTTTGTCAGCAAAGTAGCAAGCAAATTTCTCACATAGCTCCTTTGAGGGAGTTATAGTGGGTTTTAGACAGGATGGATTACATAGTCTATCAAGTAGCAGTAGGGTATTGTACCGTGTTAGCCATCAGTAAAAGCAAGAAGTTTTAAATCAGGATGATACCATTTATTGGCTAACTACAAATGAATAAGAATAAACAAGCTTTCGGCCTTGCAGCCTTCGTCAGGTTTATATCCTGTTAGTTTGCAAGCTGGTGATACAGACAGCTTATATACATGCAACATCAAAAGGAAAAACAGATATTTTTTTCAAGCATAAATACATCATTAAGATGCCTTAATACAAACAGACCATCTAAATGGGGTAAGATAAGGATCCTTGTTTACTTTATTGCTCACAGACCTGGTATTAGGATTGACCCAGAGGTATCGTAAATTCTTAGTTCACAAGTTCAGCTAGGGTGGCTGAGACAGTTCATATATCATCAATCTCATACCAATATAGAAAGTTGTTGTCCTTATTCAGACCCTTCTGCACAGCTTTGAAACAATTTATAAATTTTGTTTCTGCTATTAATCGGTCATTTGACGTTTTGAAGCCGCCATTCAGGGCAGTGACACGAAGATCATCCATGCTGTGTCCGTTGGACCGAAAGTGTGTAGCAACTGGGAGTCCAGATTTGGTATCATTAATAGTGTGCCTGTGTCCATTCATACGTTTGCGCAGAGTTTGTCCAGTTTCTCCCACGTACATAACATTGGGGCATTTAGCACACATGATCAGATATACCAGATTGGTGGACCCACAAGAAAATTTACCTTGTATTCTGTACTCCTGTTGTGAACCTGGTATCATTACCCTGTCAGTGGAGTAAATGTGTCTGCAGGTCCCACATATTTTTTGTCGGCAGGGTGATGTTCCGTTTTGTTGAGGCCTATTCAAAGAGCTCCTGACAATCATCTGTTTTAGATTGTGTGGTTGCCGATATGACAAGAGTGGAGGTTTAGGGAATATCGTTCTCAGTCTGTGATCCTTGTGTAAAATGGGATGAAGTTCCTTAGCAATCCTCCTTAAGATTTCCAGGTGTGGGTTGTAGGTGACAACCAAAGGGACACGTTCCTCTTTCTGGTTTTGCTTATATTTCAGGAGTTCAGTCCTGGGGATGTTGCTGGCTTTCCTGATTTGGGCCTCAGCCATGGGAGGACTGTAACCTTGTTTAATGAAAGTGTTCTTAAGGTGATCCAGGTGCTTGTCTCTGTCCATCCTGTCAGAACAAATCCGGTTGTACCTTATAGCTTGGCTGTAAATTATAGAGTTCTTAATGTGCTTGGGATGAAAACTGTCATATCTTAGGTATGTGGGACGGTCTGTAGGTTTGCGATACACAGAGGTTTGTATGTTGTTACCCCTGATGTATATGGTGGTGTCCAGAAAGTTAATCTCTGTGTGAGAGTAGGTAAGTTTCAATTTGATTGTAGGATGGAAGGCATTGAAGTTCCTGTGGAACTGGAGAAGATCATCCTCACTTGCGGACCAGATGATTAAAATATCATCAATGAAGCGGAAGTAGGCCAAGGGTTTTATGCCACATGCATTGAGGTATTCCTCTTCGATTTTGGCCATGAATAGATTTGTATACTGTGGAGCGAATCGCGAACCCATTGCCACGCCCATCTGCTGTAAATAGAGGTCCTGTCCAAAAGTGAAATAATTATGAGTGAGAATGAATTTGATCAGTCCAGTAATAGGCTTTACAGGTATGCCCTGACCCTGAAGATATTTACGGCAGGCCGCAATACCATCATCATGGGGAATGTTCGTGTACAGGGACTCCACGTCCATCGTGGCCAGTATGGTTCCCTCAGGTACTGGGCCGATGGCTGACAGTTTGTTCAGGAGGTGGGTGGTATCCTGTAAGTAGCTGGGTCTTTTACAGACAAGAGGTTTCAAAATGTTTTCCAGCCACCCTGAGATGTTCTCTGTAAGAGTTCCGCTCCCTGAGATTATGGGCCTGCCAGGGTTTCCCTCTTTGTGGATCTTGGGAAGCATGTAAAAGCAGGCTGTTCTAGGCTCTTCAGGGATAAGGGTCCTTACATGTAGTCTGATGTTTGCAGGCAATCTGTTAACCATCCTATTAAGTGCCATCCTGTAGCCTTTTGTGGGGTCCCCCTGTAATTTGGCATAGTGAGCGGTGTTGGATAATTGTCTTTGTGCCTCCTGGATGTAGTCACTGGTGTTCATTATGACTATGGCACCACCTTTATCCGCTGGTTTAATAATAATGTCCTTATTCTCCTTAAGGGATCTGATGGCCTGTCGCTCCTGTGGTGTTACGTTCTGGGCCAGTGTCTTTCTTTTACTCAGGATCCTGTCAGAGATTCTGCGTCTGAATTTGTTTATGTATTTATCCAGGGCCGGGTTTTTTCCTTCTTTGGGGGTCCATCTTTTTTTCTTTTTTTTCTTTTTAGATCTGGTGCGTTTTGGTCCATTATCCATTGTATCACAGGCTTCCTTATCATGGTAATGTTCCTTGAGTCGCAGCTTTCTGAAAAATTCCTCCATATCTCCAGAGTGCAATCCTGTCTATGGGTCTCGCAGGGCAGAATGACAGGCCTTTGGAGAGTACTGACATTTCAGCTTCAGTAGCCTGATAAGAGGAAAGATTCATTACACCTGTGGGTTGCTCTTTTTCTGCTGCTTGTGCATCCAGGCGTCCACTCTTAATTCTAAGTCTCTGAAGTTTTTTCTTTTTGTTGTTAATTAGGAATCTCTGTAGTTTCACATAGAAGGTCTGTAGTTGATCCCATGTATATCCAGTGTGGTCATCATTCAGAGACAGTTTCAGGCTCTGTATCTCATCCTTTGTAATCCTCTTACGGTTATAGCAGACTCTTAAAAGGTTATTCCGTATTCTCTCCGAGCTCCTCCTGCAGATTTCTTCTGCAAACCTGCTATTGTATGTATGCAGGGTGGGATTCTGTATCCTTAGTCCTTGAGGTATAAGTTTTTCCTTTTTGCATGTAGTCAAGAAAAAGATGTCGCTGTCCAGTTGTGCAAGTTTCTTCAGGTCTTTCTTTAGTTCCAGGAAAGTGCGGTACATTGCGGTATCTTCAAGCATAGTAGTAGCAGTAGGGTATTGTACCGTGTTAGCCATCAGTAAAAGCAAGAAGTTTTAAATCAGGATGATACCATTTATTGGCTAACTACAAATGAATAAGAATAAACAAGCTTTCGGCCTTGCAGCCTTCGTCAGGTTTATATCCTGTTAGTTTGCAAGCTGGTGATACAGACAGCTTATACACATGCAACATCAAAAGGAAAAACAGATATTTTTTTCAAGCATAAATACATCATTAAGATGCCTTAATACAAACAGACCATCTAAATGGGGTAAGATAAGGATCCTTGTTTACTTTATTGCTCACAGACCTGGTATTAGGATTGACCCAGAGGTATCGTAAATTCTTAGTTCACAAGTTCAGCTAGGGTGGCTGAGACAGTTCATATATCATCAATCTCATACCAATATAGAAAGTTGTTGTCCTTATTCAGACCCTTCTGCACAGCTTTGAAACAATTTATAAATTTTGTTTCTGCTATTAATCGGTCATTTGACGTTTTGAAGCCGCCCTTCAGGGCAGTGACACGAAGATCATCCATGCTGTGTCCGTTGGACCGAAAGTGTGTAGCAACTGGGAGTCCAGATTTGGTATCATTAATAGTGTGCCTGTGTCCATTCATACGTTTACGCAGAGTTTGTCCAGTTTCTCCCACGTACATAACATTGGGGCATTTAGCACACATGATCAGATATACCAGATTGGTGGACCCACAAGAAAATTTACCTTGTATTCTGTACTCCTGTTGTGAACCTGGTATCGTTACCCTGTCAGTGGAGTAAATGTGTCTGCAGGTCCCACATATTTTTTGTCGGCAGGGTGATGTTCCGTTTTGTTGAGGCCTATTCAAAGAGCTCCTGACAATCATCTGTTTTAGATTGTGTGGTTGCCGATATGACAAGAGTGGAGGTTTAGGGAATATCGTTCTCAGTCTGTGATCCTTGTGTAAAATGGGATGAAGTTCCTTAGCAATCCTCCTTAAGATTTCCAGGTGTGGGTTGTAGGTGACAACCAAAGGGACACGTTCCTCTTTCTGGTTTTGCTTATATTTCAGGAGTTCAGTCCTGGGGATGTTGCTGGCTTTCCTGATTTGGGCCTCAGCCATGGGAGGACTGTAACCTTGTTTAATGAAAGTGTTCTTAAGGTGATCCAGGTGCTTGTCTCTGTCCATCCTGTCAGAACAAATCCGGTTGTACCTTATAGCTTGGCTGTAAATTATAGAGTTCTTAATGTGCTTGGGATGAAAACTGTCATATCTTAGGTATGTGGGACGGTCTGTAGGTTTGCGATACACAGAGGTTTGTATGTTGTTACCCCTGATGTATATGGTGGTGTCCAGAAAGTTAATCTCTGTGTGAGAGTAGGTAAGTTTCAATTTCATTGTAGGATGGAAGGCATTGAAGTTCCTGTGGAACTGGAGAAGATCATCCTCACTTGCGGACCAGATGATTAAAATATCATCAATGAAACGGAAGTAGGCCAAGGGTTTTATGCCACATGCATTGAGGTATTCCTCTTCGATTTTGGCCATGAATAGATTTGCATACTGTGGAGCGAATCGCGAACCCATTGCCACGCCCATCTGCTGTAAATAGAGGTCCTGTCCAAAAGTGAAATAATTATGAGTGAGAATGAATTTGATCAGTCCAGTAATAGGCTTTACAGGTATGCCCTGACCCTGAAGATATTTACGGCAGGCCGCAATACCATCATCATGGGGAATGTTCGTGTACAGGGACTCCACGTCCATCGTGGCCAGTATGGTTCCCTCAGGTACTGGGCCGATGGCTGACAGTTTGTTCAGGAGGTGGGTGGTATCCTGTAAGTAGCTGGGTCTTTTACAGACAAGAGGTTTCAAAATGTTTTCCAGCCACCCTGAGATGTTCTCTGTAAGAGTTCCGCTCCCTGAGATTATGGGCCTGCCAGGGTTTCCCTCTTTGTGGATCTTGGGAAGCATGTAAAAGCAGGCTGTTCTAGGCTCTTCAGGGATAAGGGTCCTTACATGTAGTCTGATGTTTGCAGGCAATCTGTTAACCATCCTATTAAGTGCCATCCTGTAGCCTTTTGTGGGGTCCTCCTGTAATTTGGCATAGTGAGCGGTGTTGGATAATTGTCTTTGTGCCTCCTGGATGTAGTCACTGGTGTTCATTATGACTATGGCACCACCTTTATCCGCTGGTTTAATAATAATGTCCTTATTCTCCTTAAGGGATCTGATGGCCTGTCGCTCCTGTGGTGTTACGTTCTGGGCCAGTGTCTTTCTTTTACTCAGGATCCTGTCAGAGATTCTGCGTCTGAATTTGTTTATGTATTTATCCAGGGCCGGGTTTTTTCCTTCTTTGGGGGTCCATCTTTTTTCTTTTTTTTCTTTTTAGATCTGGTGCGTTTTGGTCCATTATCCATTGTATCACAGGCTTCCTTATCATGGTAGTGTTCCTTGAGTCGCAGCTTTCTGAAAAATTTCTCCATATCTCCACAGAGTGCAATCCTGTCTATGGGTCTCGCAGGGCAGAATGACAGGCCTTTGGAGAGTACTGACATTTCAGCTTCAGTAGCCTGATAAGAGGAAAGATTCATTACACCTGTGGGTTGCTCTTTTTCTGCTGCTTGTGCATCCAGGCGTCCACTCTTAATTCTAAGTCTCTGAAGTTTTTTCTTTTTGTTGTTAATTAGGAATCTCTGTAGTTTCACATAGAAGGTCTGTAGTTGATCCCATGTATATCCAGTGTGGTCATCATTCAGAGACAGTTTCAGGCTCTGTATCTCATCCTTTGTAATCCTCTTACGGTTATAGCAGACTCTTAAAAGGTTATTCCGTATTCTCTCCGAGCTCCTCCTGCAGATTTCTTCTGCAAACCTGCTATTGTATGTATGCAGGGTGGGATTCTGTATCCTTAGTCCTTGAGGTATAAGTTTTTCCTTTTTGCATGTAGTCAAGAAAAAGATGTCGCTGTCCAGTTGTGCAAGTTTCTTCAGGTCTTTCTTTAGTTCCAGGAAAGTGCGGTACATTGCGGTATCTTCAAGCATAGTAGTAGCAGTAGGGTATTGTACCGTGTTAGCCATCAGTAAAAGCAAGAAGTTTTAAATCAGGATGATACCATTTATTGGCTAACTACAAATGAATAAGAATAAACAAGCTTTCGGCCTTGCAGCCTTCATCAGGTTTATATCCTGTTAGTTTGCAAGCTGGTGATACAGACAGCTTATATACATGCAACATCAAAAGGAAAAACAGATATTTTTTTCAAGCATAAATACATCATTAAGATGCCTTAATACAAACAGACCATCTAAATGGGGTAAGATAAGGATCCTTGTTTACTTTATTGCTCACAGACCTGGTATTAGGATTGACCCAGAGGTATCGTAAATTCTTAGTTCACAAGTATCAACTGTGCGGAATAGTTGGGCTGGTCTGTTGGCGGCCTTTGCGATCTCCTGTGATAGGTAGGAGGATTTTTTCTTGGTGATCGCATTTTGGTAGCTTTCCAGGTGAGAGACAAGGGTGTGTTTATCTTTTGAATTCTGAGATTTTCGCCACTTCCTTTCTAGTCTGCGCACTTCTTTCTTTATGTCCTTTAGTGAGCTGTCAAACCACCGTGCATGGTGAAGTGGTGTAGATCGTTTGATGCGAACTGGAGCGAGGGCGTCATAGGCAGATGACACTGCATGGTTGTATATCAGGACCATGGAGTCTGGGTCTGCGCAATGATTGGTTAATGCGTCGAAGTTGAGGATATTCTGAACGTGCTGGGGTGAGACATCTTTCAGTGAACGGTATTTTATGAGTTCTTTCCCTCTGTGTTTTATCGCTGGTGCTGTCAGAGAGAAGTGGATGGTGTGGTGGTCTGACCATACCACTGGGTTTATATCCATGTGTGATATTAAAAGTCCGGAATGAAATATAAGATCCAGGGTGTGCCCTTTCGTGTGGGTGGGGAGGTTGACAGCCTGAGAGAGACCCAGTTCACTCATTATGAGAAGTAGTTCACTTCCTAGCTGGGAGTCGTGATCATCCACCCATGCATTGAAGTCTCCCAGGATGATCCATCTAGGGTGTTCCACTGTTACGCAGGATAAGAGTTTAGATATTTCCTTAAGAAAGGCTGGACCATTTTTTGGGGGGCGGTATATGAGCAATATGTTGATGTTTACTTCTGCTGACAGTTGAGCTGCTAGACATTCAAAGGTTTCAGTGGGGCCTATGGGCAGGGGCCTTATGTTCAAAGTGGATCTGAAGCATATGGCAACCCCCCCACCCTTGCGGACTTGTCTCTCACAGTGCAAGACTGAATAATTGGTCGGCAAGGTTGCTTCAAGAGTTGGGCCTGCATGCTTCCCAAGCCAGGTCTCTGTCAAAAAGGTCAAATCAGAGAGCTCTATTAGGTCATGTATAGTTGCAGTACTACTACTAACAGCAGTAGTGTAGTATACTACAGTACTAACTAACTCGTGTGACGGACAGTGACAATTATGGTCGGACACACACGGTCAGACGCAATCAATCAATAGGGTCGGGCAGGTGACAGTCACAGGTAACTCACAACGGATGCCGGCCTGTGATGTAACTATTATTTATTACACACAGTACAGAAGCTAATAAAATCACACACTTACAAGTGGAAAAAATTAACTGAACGGGTAGTAGTAGTAGTAGTAGTAGACAGTAGTAGTAGTAGTAGGCAGCACACAGGTATCTATTAAATCCCTAGCGTACTACAATAACTAAGTCGTGCGGCAGACAGTTAGTGACAATTAAAGTCGGGCACGCATGGTCAGACGCAATCAATCAATAGGGTCGGGCAGGTGACAGTCACAGGTCACTCACAACGGATGCTGGCCTGTGATGTAAATAACTATTATTTATTACACACAGTACAGAAGCTAATAAAATCACACACTAACAGTGGAAAAAAATTAACTGAACGGGTAGTAGTAGTAGTAGTAGTAGTAGTAGGAGTAATAGTAGTCGTACGCAGGTAACTATTAAATCCCTAGCGTACTACAATAACTAAGTCGTGTGGCAGACAGTTGGTGACAATTAAACTTGGTCACACACGGTCAGACGCACGCAATCAATCAATTTGGTCGGGCAGGTGACAGTCACAGGTCACTCACAACGGATGCTGGCCTGTGATGTAAATAACTATTATTTATTACACACAATACAGAAGCTAATAAAATCACACACTAACAGTGGAAAAAATTAACTGAACGGGTAGTAGTAGTAGTAGTAGTAGTAGTAGTAGTAGTAGTAGTAGTAGTAGTAGTAGTAGTACGCAGGTAAATATTAAATCCCTATCGTACTACAATAACTAAGTCGTGCGGCAGACAGTTAGTGACAATTAAAGTTGGTCACACACGGTCAGACGCAATCATTTCAATAGGGTCGGGCAGGTGACAGTCACAGGTCACTCACAACGGATGCTGGCCTGTGATGTAAATAACTATTAATTATTACACACAGTACAGAAGCTAATAAAATCACACACTAACAGTGGAAAAAATTAACTGAACGGGTAGTAGTAGTAGTAGTAGTAGTAGTAGTAGTAGTAGTAGTAGTAGTACACAGGTAACTATTAAATCCCTAGCGTACTACAATAACTAAGTCGTGCGGCAGACAGTTGGTGACAATTAAACTCGGTCACACATGGTCAGACGCACGCAATCAATCAATTCGGTCGGGCAGGTGACAGTCACAGGTCACTCACAACGGATGCTGGCCTGTGATGTGACTAACTATTATTTATTACACACAGTACAGAAGCTAATAAATCACACACTAACAGTATAAAAAATTAACTGAACGGGTACTAGTAGTCATACGCAGGTAACTAATAAATCCCTAGCGTACTTCAAATAACTAAGTTGTGCGCCGCAGACAGTTGGTGACAATTAAACTCGGTCACACACGGTCAGACGCACGCAATCAATCAATTTGGTCGGGCAGGTGACAGTCACAGGTCACTCACAACGGATGCTGGCCTGTGATGTGACTAACTATTATTTATTACACACAGTACAGAAGCTAATAAAATCACACACTAACAGTACAAAAAAAATTAACTAAACGGGTGCTAGTAGTCGTACACAGGTAACTAATAAATCCCTAGCGTACTTCAAATAACTAAGTTGTACGCCGCAGACAGTTGGTGACAATTGCATTAAACTCGGTCACACATGGTCAGACGCACACAATCAATCAAATCGGTCGGGCAGGTGACAGTCACAGGTCACTCACAACGGATGCTGGCCTGTAATGTGACTAACTATTATTTATTACACACAGTACAGAAGCTAATAAAATCACACTCTAACAGTACAAAAAATTAACTGAACGGGTACTAGTAGTCGTACGCAGGTAACTAATAAATCCTAGCGTACTTCAAATAACTAAGTTGTGCGGCGCAGACAGTTGGTGACAATTAAATTCGGTCACACACGGTCAGACGCAATCAATCAATAGGGTTGGGCTGATGACTATCACAGATCACAACAGATGTTTGCTGGCCTAGTGGCCTGTACACAGTCATTAACTAACTAACACAGTACTGAAGCTAATAAACTAACAGACTACAGCACTACTAATTAATTAACTAAACTAGTACTAAGTACACAACTAACTAGAATCCCTAACCTACCTAAGCTAGTAGTAGGTTAAGGCTGCCCTAGGCTAGCAGGCCTAGCCTGCACACAGACTAACACTAGCCTAGCACAGTATACACTATACACTAGCTGACTACAAACAATCAAATTACTATCTAACTATATAACAGTACAATCAATGTGTTTAGGAGGGGTTTAGGAAGCAAAACGCTAGGTTTAGCAGTGAAAATGCACTTGATCAGACGCAGCACAGCACTGGAGATACTCTCAGTACCAGCAGTCACACAAGTACGTGGCTCCGCAAGATGGTCGCCGCCTTATATAGAGGAGGGGAGAGCCAGGCTCCCCTCCTCTGATTGGTTGCTAGTTGTCAGTAGCAGTAAAATTACCTCTGCAGCGGAGAGCGGCGCGACCGCCGCTCCCGCGTCTGACGTCACCGCAGTTTCCGCCGTGTCATCCCAGCCAGGCAGAGCAGGCCTTTCCAGAGTCCATCAAAGCAGGGCAGCACTCGTGCGCACCAGGAAGCAGGACCTTTATGCTTTGAGGAGGCGGGTCAGCTGACCAGCCGGTCAGCTGCCTGGGCGGGGCTGACTTTTGCCACTGATTGGCTGGAATCTGCTGGGTGGAACTTGTGAATGCTCTGTCTGTATTTAAGGCTTTTGCTGTCAGTGCTTCTTTGTCTGCTGTTGCTGATACTTTGCGGTTAAGCTCTCAGACCTTAGATAGTTCCGGTGTGCTTTGATCCGGGAGGAAACCGGGGATTTCACACAAGATAGGAATTGTTTTATAGCTAAAATTATAATTGATATTATTGTCTTTATGTGTATGAACCTTGCCTGAACTCTCAACTATCCTTTGCCTCACGATTCTGTACTTTCACATATCTGATTGCTGCTGATCTTGGCTACCCTCTGACTACATTTCTGTTTACTGATTTTGTACTGCGACCTGACTGATCAGTTACCGACCCTGCCTGTACGACCTCTCTAGTTCTAGTGATAGTCCCCACAGCCAGGGGCTATCACTTGGGAGCGCTCCTGAGCTACTGTTGCCATTTCTGCATTATTGGTGATTCTGCAGATCACCACATAATCAGAAATAGTTTTCAGTATTATTGGTGATACTGCAGATCACCAAATAATCAGAACTCTGTCACTTGCTGACACTAACCGTTACATAACAGCAGACCGCAATATCATGGAGGCACTAGGTTTACATGTTATTATTATTATTTATTGTATTTATAAAGCGCCAACATATTACGCAGCGCTGCACAATAGATAAATGGGTTAACATACAGGTAGAACATACGGAAACTCACATCAAAACAAGATCATGCAAATGATTTGATAACAATACAGTGTCATAGGTCAAAATAGAGACTGTTCGAGACTACAAGAGGGGTGGTTGTGAGTAAGACTGCATAATCAAGCTGGATACATTAGGGAGGAGGGCCCTGCCAGAGG
The DNA here is from genome assembly GCF_040937935.1 of Hyperolius riggenbachi. Lineage (NCBI taxonomy): Eukaryota > Metazoa > Chordata > Amphibia > Anura > Hyperoliidae > Hyperolius > Hyperolius riggenbachi. Next base: position 350,166,014 of record NC_090649.1, on the reverse strand, counting down.
CTTTTTAAAACAGGTGGGGTGGAGACAATAGGTGCATCTTTTGAGAGGGTGTCTAACAGAAAATATTATGGTGCTGGTGTAGGGGGGTATGCGAGCGTGAAGAGGTGAGTCTTTAGAGCTTGTTTGAAGGTATTAAAGGTGGGGGCGAGTCTGACGGCTGGTGGGAGCGAGTTCCAGAGAGTAGGGGCAGCCCTGGTGAAGTCCTGCAATCGTGCATGTGACTGAGTTATGCGTGGTGCGACTAGTCGCAGGTCATTGGAGGATTGGAGGGGGTATGTGCCTGTGGACCAGATCAGAGATGTAGGCCGGGCAGGTCTTGTGCACTGATTTGTAGGCCAAGCACATGATTTTGAAATTGATCCTAAATCTGACGGGGAGCCAGCGTAGTGTTTTACAGAGCGGAGTTGTAGAGGCGCTGCGGTGAGAAGAATGTATCAGTATGGCTGCCGCATTCATTACCAACTGAAGTGGGGCGGTACAGTTAGAGGGGAGGCCAGACAAAAGAGAATTGCAGTAGTCTAGGCGGGAGATGACAAGGGCGTGGATAAGGAGTTTAGTGGTGTCAGGGGACAGGTAGCAGCGGATCTTGGAGATGTTGCGGAGGTGGAAGTTGCAGGATCTGGCAATACCTTGGATGTGGGCTGTAAAGGAAAGTTCAGAGTCCAGAGTAACGCCTAGACAGCGGGCTTGGGAGGTAGGGTGGATAGTAGTATTTTCAATAGTGACATGCAGATCTGGGAGGGGTGCAGCTGTGCGGGGTGGGGATATTAGAAGCTCAGTCTTGTCCAAATTAAGCTTCAGGTACCTGGCAGCCATCCAGGAGGAAATGGATGTGAGGCAGGCAGAGACTTTGTCCATGATAGAGGAGGAGAGATCTGGGGTGTGGAGATATATCTGGGTGTCATCGGCATAAAGGTGGTAATTGAACCCATGGAGGAGATGATTTTGCCAATTGAGGCAGTATAGAGTGAGAACAGTAGTGGTCCTAGGACGGAACCTTGAGGAACACCAACTGAGAGGGGTGTAGGAGTGGATGAGGAGCCACTGAAAAATGTTGTGAAGGAGCGGTTGGAGAGGTAGGAGGAGATCCAGGCTAAGGCTAGGTCCTGAATGCCCATTAGCTGCAGGGAGTGGAGGAGGAGGGAGTGGTTGACAGTGTCAAATGTCGAGGAGAGGTCCAGGAGGAGCAGGATGGACCTTCGGCTTTGGCAAGGGCAAGGTCATTGACCACTTTGGTGAGAGCTGTTTCTGTAGAATGGGCTGTGCGAAAACCATAATCGATAAGGAAGTTGGAATTAAAGAAGTTGGTCAGGCGTTGGTGGGCCAGGCATTCAAGAATTTTTGAGGCAAAAGGAAGGAGAGAGATTGGGCAGTAGTTGGATGGCAGAGCAGGGTCAAGTGAAGATTTCTTTAGCAGGGGAAGCACAGTGGCCTGTTTGAATATGGAGGGGAAGATGCCGGTGGAGAAGGAGAGGTTGAAGAGGTAGGTGAGGACAGGGGCCAGATCAGAAAAATGTGGGCGCAGAGAATCAGATGGGACCGGATCTAGGGGGTAGTGTTGGGCCAACAGTGTTCGCCACTGTTCGGGTTCTGCAGAACATCACCCTGTTCAGGTGATGTTCGAGTTCGGCCGAACACCTGATGGTGTTCGGCCAAACCGTTCGGCCACATGGCCGAACTAAGAGCGCATGGCCGAACGTTCCCCGAACGTTCGGCTAGCGCTGTGATTGGCCGAACGGGTCACGTGGTTCGGACCCGAACGCGCTCTGATTGGCCGAACTGTCACGTGGTTCGGGTAAATAAATACCCGAACCACGTCATATCGCCGCCATTTGTCTGTGGGTTTAGCTTTGGGTAGGCAGGCAGGGTAGTTCGTGCTCCAGCCACGCTAGCCAGGGTCCCCCCAGTCATTGTGTGGCTGCTGGGAATAGTAGTACACCGCTCGCTCAGCCACACTATATAGCATTCTGTTTACTGCCACTCTGTGTACCTCGCTCAGCCACACTATATAGCATTCTGTTTACTGTTCTGTGTCTGCTGGGAATAGTAGTACACCGCTCGCTCAGCCACACTATATAGCATTCTGTTTACTGCCACTCTGTGTTCCTCGCTCAACCACACTATATAGCATTCTGTTTACTGCCACTCTGTGTCTGCTGGGAATAGTAGTACACCGCTCACCCGCCACTGTATAGCATTGTGCTCTGTGTCGCTGCTGGGAATAGTGGTACACCGCTCACCCGCCACTGTATAGCATTGTGCTCTGTGTCGCTGCTGGGAATAGTGGTACACCGCTCAGCCACACTATATAGCATTCTGTTTACTGTTCTGTGTCTGCTGGGAATAGTAGTACACCACTCGCTCAGCCACACTATATAGCATTCTGTTTACTGCCACTCTGTGTACCTCGCTCAGCCACACTATATAGCATTGTGTTTACTGCCACTCTGTGTCTGCTGGGAACAGTAGTACACCGCTCGCTCAGCCACACTATATAGCATTCTGTTTACTGCCACTCTGTGTACCTCGCTCAGCCACACTATATAGCATTCTGTTTACTGTTCTGTGTCTGCTGGGAATAGTAGTACACCGCTCGCTCAGCCACACTATATAGCATTCTGTTTACTGCCACTCTGTGTACCTCGCTCAACCACACTATATAGCATTCTGTTTACTGCCACTCTGTGTCTGCTGGGAATAGTAGTACACCGCTCACCCGCCACTGTATAGCATTGTGCTCTGTGTCGCTGCTGGGAATAGTGGTACACCGCTCACCCGCCACTGTATAGCATTGTGCTCTGTGTCGCTGCTGGGAATAGTGGTACACCGCTCAGCCACACTATATAGCATTCTGTTTACTGTTCTGTGTCTGCTGGGAATAGTAGTACACCGCTCGCTCAGCCACACTATATAGCATTCTGTTTACTGCCACTCTGTGTACCTCGCTCAGCCACACTATATAGCATTGTGTTTACTGCCACTCTGTGTCTGCTGGGAACAGTAGTACACCGCTCGCTCAGCCACACTATATAGCATTGTGTTTACTGCCACTCTGTGTCTGCTGGGAACAGTAGTACACTGCCGCTCACTCAGTCACCCCATTACTATATAGCATTGCTGGGATCTGTAGTACTCTGCTCATCCACCCATACCATTGTACTGCCAGTCACTGTGTATATTGCTGGGATCTGTAGTACTTCACTCACCGTCAACCACTATATAGCATTGCGTACTCTGCCAGTCAGTGTGTATATTGCTGGGATCAGTAATACTCCACTCAACGTCAACCACTATATGAGCTCACCATGAGTTCCTCAGAGACCTCCGCTGTGAGCAGCACTCCCAACAACAGCAACAGCCAACGCCCCACGCAAGCTATGACATCGACCCCAGCAGCCAGTGGTCAGCAGCAGCCCTCCCCGGAGGAGAACGTTGTGTCCATCGGTCCGGCGCCAGAGCGATTATTGAGGGCTGCCATTGAGGAGATGATGGGGCCTGATGTGGAGGAGGAGGTCAGGCTCAGGCCAGCATCCCAAGTTAATGTTGAGGACGATGAGGGGTCTGTGTCTGGGGATGTTGGGGTGGCAGAGGTGGTGGGTGGGTCAGACTCAGGAGAAGAGTTGTATGATGAGGATGATGATCGGGACCATCTGTATGTGCCTCAGAGTCCGACCCCGGAAAACATGTTGTATCGTGTGTTTAGGTACTAAAATCTGCGTTCCCACTTCCCAGTACTGCCCGGGTCCACGGATCCATATAATTTTTTGGGCAGCACTATCAAACTGTGGTACTATGAGTGAGTTGCCATGGTCCTTCTGTGCTGTCACACTCACCGTCTGTCTGCAGATGGATTGTTTAACACAGCTACGCCATCTGACATGTAGTCCTTGACCATTTTCTCCAGCGATTGGTGTTGGAGGACGTGGAACTGCCCGATTGCTGTTCTGTGGGCTGCTGCATGGGTGTCAGAAAATGTTCCCACTCCAAGGACACTGCCAATACCATTCCCTTTTGGGCACTAGCAGCAGCTTGTGTTGGGTTTGCTGAAGTCAGTCTGTCGGCGTACAACTGGCTAGAGAAGGAGGAGGATGTCAATCTCCTCTCTAAAGTCTCCATCCTCAAGGGCCTGCTGGAATTGTTCCATTTTTGACCTGTCTAACACTTTCTTCAATCAGTTTTTTAACATTGTGTTTGTATAAACTGGGTATAAACCCAGTAATTGGTGTTGTCCAGAATAATGAATAATAATGAATAGTGAATAATGCGCGGGCCGCGTTCAATGCAGTCTAGCATGAATTGAGCCATGTGTGCCAGAGAATCCTGCCAGACTCCTCTGTCTTCATGTTCTTGTGAGCGTTGTGATTGTTGTGATGCACCATATTCGTCACCAGCATCACTTTCTTCCTCTTCTGCTGTCCATTCCCGCTAAATTGTGGAAGTCCAATGTGCACCGCTCTGTCCCTCGGCAGTGGGGGCATCCAATTCCTGCTCCAACTCCAGCTGTTCCTCGTCCTGTTCTTTGTCATAGCTGGGACCAGCGTTTCCTGAGGCAGGTTGCCTGATGTTGGTATCATCACGCTGATCGTTTTCATCTTCAGATTCCCCCACTTGCATCATGCCAGCGGTTTCCATCTTCAACATTGATTTCTTCAGTAAACACAGCAGTGGTATTGTAATGCTGACTGTAGAGTTGTCACTGCTCAGTCACAAGCAACGTGGATTGCTCAAAATTTTGGAGGACTTGGCAGAGATCCAACATGGTGGCCCAATCAGATCCACAGAAGCTTAGTAGCTAGCTGCTGGAATGCGCCTCGGCACTGCGCAAAAGCGTGCTAGCATGTGCAGCGTAGAATTCCAGCGCGTAGGGAGGGACATCACCCAGCGAGCGATGGTGCGCTATATTGAAGCGCTCCTGCATCTCTTGGTGAGTCCTTCAGAAGCGGTACTGGACTTTTAAAAATGTTTGTGTTTTTTTCCTTCAACAGAATATCTGCCACGTTGGAGTGAGGAGGACGCCGCCGACCCCGACACCAAGTTGAACCCCGGCGAACTCCAAGCAGAGGATCTTCAGGAACCCTCAAGGCTTTGAGCAAGCTGAGGAGGATCAGCAGTCCCAACGAGACCTCTCCTCATATGTGACTGTGTGCAGTGGAGTAGAGCTCCCCAGAACAACCTCTCACTTGTCACTTTGTCACTGGTCACTTTGTCACTTTGTCACTTGTCACTTTGTCATTTTGTCACTTTGTCATTTTGTCACTTTGTCAGTCACTTTGTCACTTTGTCACTTTTCACTTTGTCACTTGTCACTTGGTCACTTGTCACTTGGTCACTTGTCCAGATGATCTCGGTACACCTCCTGCGATTCAAATTCCTGCACACATTGCTCTGGGATTTGGGTGTGATGAATGATGCATCTAACTGGCCACCGGAGGCAATTAAGGCCTTCAAAACATTGAAAGCAGCTTTCTGTTCCGCCCCCATTTTGCGTCATGTTGAGTTGTTGACGTCATGTTCATCCTCGGCCTCACCTTGCATTTCAGTGCAAGGTGCATTTTCCACAGAAAAAGGTTGTGAATCCGGGCACAACATTTGTGGCTGTTCCATTGACTTTTCACAGGTAGAAGATTGTGGGGGTGGGAATAGCTCCTCCGAATAGCCCATTGTGTCCTGAAAACTACTCATTGCATTGCTTTGCGCACGCATTTTTTTGTCCTCATGCAAGGCCTGAGTTGCGCCTGAAAGCGTGGCCTTCTCCTCCTGTGCCACCTCCTGTTCCATCACGTCTGCTGCTGCTGGGTTAGCGTTGCCGCCCGGTCCCTGTTTATTGAACCTCTTATCTTTATTACATTTATGACTGCATGGTGGTACAAAGCATGCTATCCGCACGCTTCTTGTCCTCATGCAAGGCCTGGGTTGTTGTGTCTCAAAGCGTGGCCTTCTCCTCCTGCGCCTCCTCCTGTTCCATTACGTGTGCTGCTGCTGCTGCTGGGTTGGCGTTGCCGGTCCCTGTTTATGGAACCTCTCATCTTTGTTACATTTATGACTGCATGGCGGTAAAAAGCATGCTATCCGCACGCTTCTTGTCCTCATGCAAGGCCTGGGTTGTTGTGTCTCAAAAAGCGTGGCCTTCTCCTCCTGCGCCTCCTCCTCCTGTTCCATCACGTGTGCTGCTGCTGGTGTTGGGTTAGCGTTACCGGTCCCTTTTCCTGGAACCTCTTCTCTGTATTACATTTATGACTGCATGTCGACAAAAAGCATGTTACCTGTGCAAAGAAACATGACATTTTCCACATTTAAAAGACAGTTTTTCCTTTGAAACTTTACAATCAATTTTCTCAAAAACTGTAAGCTCTTTTTCAAATATTTTTTTTCCTCTTGTACCCACTCCCAAGGTGCACAAACCCTGCAAATTTGGGGTATGTACCATGTAAGGAAGCTTTACAAAGCACGAAAGTTCGGGTCCCCATTGACTTTCATTATATTCGGAGTTCGGCGCGAACACCCGAACATCGCGGCGATGTTCGGCGAACGTTCGTGAACCCGAACATCTAGGTGTTCGCCCAACACTACTAGGGGGCAGGAAGTGGCAGGTGAAGTTGCCAGCAGCTGGTTGACTTCCTCCAGCGTGACAGGATTGAATGAGGTAAGGGAGGAGAAAGAGGCAGTGTAATGATCGCTGCTGCAGCAGCTATTGCTGGAAGTAGTAGTGCTGCAGCTCAGGCAGTTCTGATCTATTTCCATGCAAGCTGCATAGCTTTGTCTGTCTTTCCCTGCTGTCAGCTTGTGACTGATTATCATTCACCTGTGTGGGAATCTGCATGTCTGCTCCCATTGGATGACCTCAGTATAAAGATCTGCTTCCTGCAGGGTTTCCTTGGGTTTTCATAGCTTCAGCTTAAGCCTGCCTTGCTGTCGCTTTAGCCCCCGATCGTGTTTCTTGTTATAAAGATACTTTGCTGGTCTTTGCATCATATATTGGTTCATTGCCAATATATATGCATACCAGCACGTTTATTATTTTCCTTGTATTTGTGTTACGTTGATACATCAGTGTCGCTGATGTATACGTACACGAACTGTTTATATCCTGTGTGCAGTTAGTCAGCTTTCCAGCACGTTTTGGTAGGTTGCGCGTACCGTGACCACCCGTGCTGAGGTAGTTACCCTGCTCCTGGTTCTGTTTGTGGATTGCGTTCATCTCTGCGAAGAGATAACAAATCCTTCTGAATCCTGTTCTGTTACTGTTTGTGGATTGCGTTCATCTCTGCGAAGAGATAACGAATCCTTCTGAATCCTGTTCTGTTACCGTTTGTGGATTGCATTCATCTCTGCGAAGAGATAGCGAATCCTTCTGAGTCCTGTTCCCTGTGTTACTCCATTCCTAGTCAGCGTTCCTGCTTATGTCATATATCGGTTCATTGCCGATATATACATATGTTAGTCAGACGTTACAAATAGTTTCATTGATAGCTGTAATTGTAATACGCTAGGAAAACATACTTATTGTATATTTATCTGTGTTACGTTCATCTATCTTAATCCTGCTATTTTCTGACTATCCTGTCCTGTCTTTGTGAGGCACGCCATCGCCGCATCGCATTGGCTGCCTCATTCCAGTCAGTCTGGTTTTGGACGCTTGCTGTCGCTAAGTAGCCGCTAGCTAGCAAGCGTTCATTCTGTCTACCTGTCCTGATCTCCTCAGTTCTGGTTTGTGCGCTCAGCGCTACTTTGCGCTGAGACGTTATAACGAAAGCATTGTTTGTGGCTGTCAGATCTGCACCGGCTCTGTGCGCCACAATCTCCTTTTGGAGTCAGTCCTCCCCTCCACTATACTAGGGATAGCCTGTTTCCTTGTGCTAGTGTGTGTACCTCCTCCACGCCAGCTCATGCGTTGCATGCTGACTGTGGAGAATACACCACCAAGCCTTACATTATGAAAACCCCATTACCAATCCCCATTGTGGGGGGGATTCCCAGAAAGTATGACACTGTTAATTATGGTTCCTGTTCCTTTAAGAAATTTGAAGAACTTAGCTCTGAAACAGAAAATGAGTTTTTCTCTGAATGTGCCAGGTTCCTGGCCAATCCTGATCTCCAAGCGACTCCTGTTTCAACCTGGGCACTCCAACTAAGTTATATTTTGTTTAAAGGGGAATTATTCCAGTGGGCATTTGATGTTCTCAATCATTCCGATTTGAAAGAGAGACCGCTGGAATTTCTAGCGTTTGTGATCCATAACTGGTTGCGCATAGATCCATTGCCTTTTCCTTTTAATGAACTCCTGGCAGCAGGCCAATCAGCTGCTCCTTCAATTGCTTGCAAGAATGAGCAGCAAGCAGAAAGTGTTACTGATAATTTTCCTGCAGCTTTGAATAAATCACCAAAAACAGCTAGGTCAAAAGCAAAACGCAAACTTTCTAAGAAACGTGTCCAATCTGCAGAATCGTTATCCTTAGTGACTGAGACCTATAATGAGATTCTGCCATTAACAGATAATGAAATGCAATTGTCTTTCAGGGGGGTTAAATGGACTTATGAAACTACTAATGAACTTTCATCACTGGCTAGGGAAAATAAAGAATTTTGTTTAAAAGAATTATCTGAGTATGATTATGAGGAGGTATTACAGAGTATTGGACAAATCAACTTATTTGTGAAGCAAGGAAAGTTTGCATACACTACAGTTCAACACTTGCTACAGGTATTAGAGATTCTTAAGAATAAGGAATCTGCCAATCACCTGCTAATTAACCCAATATATGTCCCTGCCACAATCATATCTGCAAACTGTGATCTGCCTGTTAAGTATGCTTGGAATCCTCCATTTGAGAAAGGAGAGATGGAAGCTCTGGTCAATGAATGGAAGAATGATTCAAGTTCATTTTGTCAATTTTACAGTGCAAAAAGTGAATTAGTATTGAATGCATGCATTAAGTCTGCCTATAACCTAATAAAAACTGGTGTGTGTGGGTATGACTTTGTGGCTCCATTGATCGATGTGTGGAAAATGATTTTGGACGATTTTTATGCGATTCAATCAGTTGATACCAGGGAAGACACACTGTCAATTGGAGACTGTCCCACTTCTCCAGTTACTGAGTCCCTACCATGTCTTGTGAATGTTCCTGTAACTCCACCCTGTACCATGGATAACTCAGTGTTACTTCCCAGTAAAACAGAAGCCACTGATACTTTCTTAACTTTGCCCTGCACAAATTTCTCAGCAGAGAATCCAGAGGTCCTGCTGACTTCTGAGTCCAGCCTAGCCAGTACTCATGACTCTTTGTTTAGTGAAACAGACACCAGAAAAATCTTGCCTGTCTCTGCAAACACTTCTGCAGAAATTACCTGTGTTAATAAAGTTCAACTCCTGTCTGATCCAGCAGATGCCAATAGATGCACTACATCAGTTTCCGAGTCCCAGCAATCCTGTCTAGTAACCTCAGAACCCCAGCATCTGAATTTTCCAATTTTACAAATGAATGGTGATTCAGATGCGCAAACATTGTGTCTTGATCTTCCTGTTTCTACACCTCGCTCTAGTTTCGTGAATAGCTCAGAGCATCTGCTATGTGAACCTGAAATCGCAGAATTATTACCTTGTTCAGAAAATTTTCCAATAAATTTGCCCTGTACCATGAATTGTGCGGTAGATCTCTCCAATGAAACTCAGGTCACAGAATCATTATGCTGTCCAGCAGGTGCTTCCATGGTTTTGCCCTGCAATATGGACTGTTCAGTGATCCTGTCCAGTGAAGCTGTGGTCGCAGAGTCTTATGCTTCACCCAGTACTTTGGATATTTCAAACCCTCTAGCAGAGCAGTCTGAGGCACTGCTTACCTCAGTTGGTGTTGCAGTAATATTCACTTGTCTAGCAGCTGTTTTGGAATTACAGTCTGCTCTGATAAAACTTGATGAATTTCTGCCCAGCAAAGCAGAAGCCATTGAAATATTGTCCTCGTCAGCAAGTGTGTTAGATACCTTGCCTTGTACACAGTCTGATTTAACCAATGTTGTTGAGTCCCTCTCCAGTGTTGTAACAGCCGAGGAACTCCAGCCCTGTCCTCTGAATGTTTCAGAAGTCTTGCCCTGTAACATGGATAATTCTGATTCTCTGGTCAAAATAATAGAAATCTCAGAATTTCAGTCCGGTCTGATGAGTGTTCCTGAAACCCAGCCCTGTATCCTGAAAGATTCTGGTTCTCTGGCCACTATGGCAGAGGTTCCAGAGTCCCCTTCCTGTCCAGGGAATTCCTCAGTTTTGCCTAGTCCAGTGGGGGCTGCTGCAATACTGACTTGTTCTGCAGCGCCTCATGAGCTCCAATCCAGTGTATTAAATGAGTCTCTGTCCAGTCCAGAGGTAGTTGTGGAGTCCCTATCTGGTTCAGTGCATACATCAGAAGATTTGTCCTGTCTTGTTAGTGCCCCTGAATCTGATTTGTTACTGACTTTGCTGGAGTCAGCGACATCTAAGTCTGATCCAGCATTCTCGTGTAAAAGTCCAGTAGTTGCGAAGTTTAGTCATGATGATTTTTTTTGGCCAGTCCTGGTTTTGGTCCTGTCCTGGCTGACCATGAGGCTCACAGTTCCTTGACATGCCCAGAGGTTTCTCTTGTGCCGGTGTGCCCAGATGTTCTTTGTGTGCCAGAATGCCCAAGTGTGTCTAAGGTGTTAGCGTGCTCTGATGCTTCCTTAGTGGGAACACGTTCTGATGTTGCCAGTCTGCCTGCATGCCCAGAGATGGTTCTGGTCCCTGAAAGCCCTGATATTGATGTTTGTCCTTGTGGCCCTGACTCGGGAATTGCCCTAGGTTCCATAGGGGTTCTTGATAGTTCTCCATGTGAGCCTAAGGGGCATTCTGACCTATGGGGATCTCTTTGGAGCTTCAAGGTGTTCTGGGAGGTCTCTGAGAAAACTTGTCCTGGTGCCTTGGACTGGTTCAACAGTGGGTTTTGTGTTGGTAAAGACAGTACCGGTGGGCATTGCAAAGGCTTTGGCGTTTCTGAACGGTTCCTGGAAGGCGGTGGGTATCGCTCAGGGAATTTCGGAGGGCTTTCTTCTGGAAATCATGGTTCTGATGGGTGTCACACTGGGGCTTGTAGTACTGATGGGCATGGTTCTGTAGGTTCTGGTTCTGATGGGTCCAGTCTTGTGGGGACTGATTCTGGAATTCGGTCTTGCCGGGCTGTCCCGGTCATCATGAATTATCAGTCAGACTGTTTTGTTGGGAATTTCAGTTTTGAAAAGCGTCTGGAATCCGCTTTTAAAGGCGGGGGTACTGTAATGATCGCTGCTGCAGCAGCTATTGCTGGAAGTAGTAGTGCTGCAGCTCAGGCAGTTCTGATCTATTTCCATGCAAGCTGCATAGCTTTGTCTGTCTTTCCCTGCTGTCAGCTTGTGACTGATTATCATTCACCTGTGTGGGAATCTGCATGTCTGCTCCCATTGGATGACCTCAGTATAAAGATCTGCTTCCTGCAGGGTTTCCTTGGGTTTTCATAGCTTCAGCTTAAGCCTGCCTTGCTGTCGCTTTAGCCCCCGATCGTGTTTCTTGTTATAAAGATACTTTGCTGGTCTTTGCATCATATATTGGTTCATTGCCAATATATATGCATACCAGCACGTTTATTATTTTCCTTGTATTTGTGTTACGTTGATACATCAGTGTCGCTGATGTATACGTACACGAACTGTTTATATCCTGTGTGCAGTTAGTCAGCTTTCCAGCACGTTTTGGTAGGTTGCGCGTACCGTGACCACCCGTGCTGAGGTAGTTACCCTGCTCCTGGTTCTGTTTGTGGATTGCGTTCATCTCTGCGAAGAGATAACGAATCCTTCTGAATCCTGTTCTGTTACCGTTTGTGGATTGCGTTCATCTCTGCGAAGAGATAGCGAATCCTTCTGAGTCCTGTTCCCTGTGTTACTCCATTCCTAGTCAGCGTTCCTGCTTATGTCATATATCGGTTCATTGCCGATATATACATATGTTAGTCAGACGTTACAAATAGTTTCATTGATAGCATGCTGACTGTGGAGAATACACCACCAAGCCTTACAGGCAGGATTCGGATGTGGTGGGGAGGCGGGAACGATAGAGTGGAGGAGAGAAATATCCCTCTGGATGGTTGTAATTTTGTTGATAAAGTAGTTAGATAGGTCAGTGGCTGAGAGGGTGGAGGTTGGGGGAGGTGTGGGGTTAAGTAGGGCATTGAGGGTGGCAAAAAGAATGGCTGTGGAGTCGGAGTTGGAGTCGTGGAGTCCGGGCAATTTTGGGTGCCTGGAGTCGGAGTCGGGAAAAAATGCACCGACTCCGACTCCGACTCCGAATGAATTTAAACTGTAATTAAAATAGAAAATATGATAAAATGTTCTATTTCTCAGATAATAATCATCATACATAATTTATACATACTGTGCTTAGTCCACAAAAATGAAATAAACCAATCATAATTAGTTACTTGCGCTGCTTCAATAAAGCAGTCCCCGTATTTTTAAAGTCAGATATACACATCTGATTGTGGCTGTATATATGATGTGTACACAGGAATCTCTTATATATAGTAAATAACATCTATGCTGTAAGTATAAAACCTGATGTGTAGCTGTGTCACTAAATAGAGCTGGTCAATGAGATGGAAATAATTCTGCGTTGATTCTGATTTATGCAAATGCACTCTCTTTGCTCATGAAATCAAATAATTTGATATGTTGTTAAAATTTGGTTTGGTGACCACGAATTAAATGGTACCTGAGAAGGATGAAAAGAAAAGTTTTATACATACCTGGGGCTTCTTCCAGCCCCCTTCAGGCTAATCAGTCCCTCACTGTCCACCTCCACCGCCTGGATCTTCTGCTATGAGTTCTGGTAATTCAACCAGTCAGCGCAGTCCGGCCGCATGCCGCTTCCACAGCCAGGAGCATTCTGCACCTGCACAATAGTGCTGCGCAGGTGTAGTACGCTCCCGGCGGCGGAGTGAGTGCATGTGCACTACGCCAGACTGGCTCAAGTATCTGGACTCATAGCAGAAGCTCCAGGTAGTGGAGGAGGACAGCGAGGGACTGATTAGCCTGAAAGGGGCTGGAGGAAGCCCCAGGTATGAATATAACTTTAATTTCATCTGTCTCAGGTTTACTTTGTTACACAGTAGTACTATACTCTACATATGCACTCTCCACAGAGCTGCAGGGAATCCACTGAGAATGTTGTGCACATTGAACACAGAGGTGTTGTCTATCACCCATAAACCTGGTTCAGATTGTGCATGAAGAATGTGTAATAGAGAAAGAAACTCCTTATTCTCCTGCAAAGTACCTGCACATCACTCTTACATGTACCCACAGTTACATTGGCTAGGGCCTGATAGATGTTCTTTGTTCTGGTCTGTACCTTTTACAAGTACTCTTACCAAGGACTAGTTTTAGTCTATGACTAAAGGGAATAAATATGGCAGTCTCCATATCCTTCTCACTTCAGTTGTCTTTTAAAAATCCTAAGCGTTGGCAGTTAAGAGAAGAATTTCATGTTACATACTTTCAATCAACAAGATTGTAATATGCAAATTAGAGGAGTCGGAGTCGAGGAGTCGGAGTCAGAGTCGGTGGAATCCTAAACTGAGGAGTCGGAGTCGGTGAATTTTTGTACCGACTCCACAGCCCTGGCAAAAAGACGACGTGGGTTGGAGGCTTGGGTAGCGATCAAGTGAGTGAAGTATATCTGTTTGCTATCAGCGACAGGCAGTATGGTACGTCTGCAACTTGGTCTTATATCCCAGGAAATCATGGTTGTGGCGGGATTTCCTCCATTTGCGTTCTGCAGCTCGTATCTCATTTTGTAGTTTTTTGTGAGGGCAGTGTGCCAAGGTTGGTGGTTGGGGCGACTGTTGGTACGAAAGGTCAGGGGAGCAGCATGGTCTAAGGCTGCGGAGAGGTTACTGTTGTATTGAGCTGCCGCTTCGTTGGGGCAGGTTAGGCTGGGGAGGGAGGAGGAGAGGGAGTGGAGGGTTGTGGCTAGTACATTGGGGTCAAGGTTGCGCAGATCTCTCTGCCAACGTCCAGTTTGGGGAGGGGGACAGGGGGTGCTGGATGGAGTGAGGGTGAAGGTGATGAGGTGGTGGTCGGAGATGGGGAATGGTGTAATGTCCAGGTTTGTAAGTGTGATGGCTTTGGAGAAAATTAGGTCCAAAGTATTACCAGCACTGTGGGTGGTGGCGTTAGTATGCTGAGTGAGGCCAAGGGAGTTGGTGAGCGAGAGAAGCTGAGTGGCAGCAGAGGTGGTAGGCTCATGAATTGGAATGTTAAAGTCTCCGAGGATGATTGTTGGGAGGTCGGAGGACAGGATGTGTGGGAGCCAGGAGGCAAGGTTTTCAAGGAAGTGCGATATTTTACTGGAGGGGGGACGGTACAGGACTGCAATAATGGCTGGGAGGGGATGGTAGAGGCGGATAACATGGGCATCAAAGGAGGTAAAGTAAAGAGAAGGGGGAGGGGTAAGGACACGGAAAGTGCACGACGGGGAGAGGAGTAGGCTCAACCCTCCCCCAGGCCTGTTATCTGGTCTTGGGGTATGGCTGAGGTGTAGACCCCCATAGGATAGGGCTGCAGCTGCAGGCAGGTCAGAGGGGGTGAGCCAGGTCTCAGTAAGGGCAAGAAAGGTGAGGGTTTTTGAGATAAAGAGATCATGGATAGTTGTAAGCTTGTTGCGGATAGATCTGGCATTCCAGAGAGCGCCGGATAGAGGAAGAGATTGTCTGAGTATGGGGTGGATGAGAATGAGATTGGGGCGAGAATGTTCGTGGGTATGGAGAGGGTGGGAGGTGCGGCGGGGAGAGGGGCTTGGTGGGTGAATTTGGTTGTGGTGGGTGAGGGGGGGGGTATGAGGAGGGGAATGGGGGGCTGGGAGACCGGAGTGGGCCAGGGGTTAGGATGTGTGGTGAGCAGTGGACAAGGGACCAGGGGGAGGAGCAGATGGAGAAAGAACATAAGGCACCAATAGGGCGGGTGATCAAGGTAAAGAGGATGAGGTATTAGGGGGGTAAGCATAATGATGTGTTGGGGATACATACTGTTGCACTGGGAGTGGTGGTGAAAATAGGTAGGTAAAATGGTGTAGCAGAAGTTGGAGGATACTTGGTGGTGGGCTTAACTAGGGCAATAGAGCAGTGTTTAGTCGTTTATCAGTGCAGTTTGTTTTTATTTGGTGGGGTGGCTTGTAGGCTGTGCAGTTCAGATTCAAAGGCAGAGATGATCTAGTTAGACAGCAATAGTGTGCAGCAATACAAGTAAGTTACAACAAAGATAATGTTACCTTGATGTGGTGCATATTTCTGCTGAATTACTGTTGAATTCTGGTAAATTCGTTTTTTGCCCTTAGAAAGTGAACCTAATTGTCGTGAACCGACAATGTGCTTCTCCTTATATACACATAGCTATAGCAATGAGTAATCAGGAAGGAAGGCCTAGCCAGCTGGCAGACAATATGCAAATTAAGTAATAGGTGTGGTCTTATTTCCTGCAACTTCAAACAGAACTGTATGTGATACAGGCTTTGATGGAAATTGCAGACCAGCCACCAGAACACAAAGTGTGAACAAACAAAGCCAGAATTCAATAGCAATTACAATACTGTCTGTAATGTAACTCAGGTGCTAACACTATTACAGAGGAAGATCAAGAAAGCAAAAAGTGGAAAAATACAAAAGATGGAAGATATCAGACATACACAGGCAGATGCAGGATGAGATTAAGCGTTTGCTTGCAGATTTCAGAGCAGTTCAGATTCAAACATGGAAGATATCAGACATACACAGGCAGATGCAGGATGAGATTAAGCGTTTGCTTGCAGATTTCAGAGCAGTTCAGATTCAAAGATGGAAGATATCAGACATACCTGTTGAGAAAGGATAAAGATGATCAGGGAAATTGCAGATTGCAGATTGGGTCGCAGAGGCAAGTATTATGAGTCATAGATGAGTCAGTGGATTAGGAGTCATAATTGAATTCTGGTAAATTCGTTTTTTGCCCTTTGAAAGCTGCCCTTAGAAAGCGAACCTAATTGTCGAGAACCGACAATGTGCTTCTCCTTATATACACATAGCTATAGCAATGTGTAATCAGGAAAGAAGGCCTAGTCAGCTGGCAGACAATATGCAAATTAAGTAATAGGGGTGGTCTTATTTCCTGCAACTTCAAAAAGAACTGTATGTGATACAGGCTTTGATGGAAATTGCACACCAGCCACCAGAAAACAAAGTGTGAACAAACAAAGCCAGAATTCAATAGCAATTACAATACTGTCTGTAATGTAACTCAGGTGCTAACACTATTACAGAGGAAGATCAAGAAAGCAAAAAAGTGGAAAAATACAAAAGATGGAAGATATCAGACATACACAGGCAGATGCAGGATGAGATTAAGGGTTTGCTTGCAGATTTCAGAGCAGTTCAGATTCAAAGATGGAAGATATCAGACATACCTGTTGAGAAAGGATAAAGAGGATCAGGGAAATTGCAGATTGCAGATTGGGTCGCAGATGCAAGTATTATGAGTCATAGATGAGTCAGTGGGTTAGGAGTCATAATTGAATTCTGGCAAATTCGTTTTTTGCCCTTTGAAAGCTGCTGTTCAGGTCTTAATCACGGCTGTGGATCATTTAAATCACACAGTCGTTTCGCAGCAGGCCCAATTAAACCATTTGACCGATGCTGCGCATAACCTGCAGGTATCCACAACATCAGTGCCTCCCGCTTGTGTTATTGAACCTAAGATGCCACTTCCTGAGAGATTTTTAGGACATAAGTCTGATTTCCAAAATTTTAGGAATAGGTGCAAATCATACTTTGAAATGAGACCCATTGCATCAGGCTCTGAGTTGCAACGGGTAACATTATTTAAAACGCTACTCTCTGGGGACTCTCAGACATGGACCTATAATTTGCTTGAGGGTCATGAGGCTTTGGGATCTGTTCAGGCTTTCTTTGATGCCATGGCGGTCATATACGATGACCCAGATTTTACTGCCACGGCAGAAAGAGATTTAAAGAGCCTTCGCCAAGGGCATGGAACTGTGGAAGATTACGCCTCACAGTTTAGGAAGCGAGCGGTCTCTTCCAGATGGGATCATTACGCTTTGCTAGACTGTTTTTTTGTCAGGGTTGTCAGATTCAGTATCAGACATCATGATCAGCCACCCTGAGCCCAAGACTCTAGACGAAGCTATTGCCTTAGCCGTAAAAATTGATCACAGGGTACGGTACTATAAACAAGGCAGGTCATGTAGTTTACCCAGAACTGTTGTCTCCACCCCTCAGGTCACGACTACTATGGATGAACCAATGCAGTTCGGTCATTCAAAGTTGTCGGAAACCGAGAAAACCAGAAGGCGAAAGGAGTGTCTCTGTTTGTACTGTGGAGAGAAAGGGCATCTCATACAAGATTGCAGCAAGAAGGCGAAACTTCTTGTAATGATCGGTGAAGCATAGAGAGGATCTGATTACCGGTGATCTGCAGTATCACTGGGAATACAGATGTATACCAGATTATAAGTGATCTGCAGTATCACCGATAATCCGATATACCAACTAACCTCTGTTCACCTGAGTAGAGTGTAGTGTTTTGGTGTAACAGTAACACTTAGAGGACTAGGCCTCAGTGTAGTAAGGAGTACTACACAGCTTCCTTCCGAAGACCTGAGCTCTCCAAGGCGGGAGGAATCAGGCTGCCAAAAGTAGGAAGGTTTGTCTGAAAGTGACACTCTGGAGGAAGTGTCACTAACAGGACGGGGAACGGCCTCTAACAATAAGGTCGGTTCTCGAGGTCTGGCAAGCTAGGTCGTAAAAAAAGCGGACAGATAAAGTAATACAGTAGGCAGAGGCGGAGTCTAAGGCACAAGCAGCGTTCGGCAACAGGGTATCAGAAATATCGAGGTACAAGATCAGGAGGCAGGAGCAGAGTCAAAGGACGAGCCGGGGTTCGGCAACAGAGTATCAGAAATACTGTCTGTAATGTAACTCAGGTGCTAACATTATTACAGAGGAAGATCAAGAAAGCAAAAAGTGGAAAAATACAAAAGATGGAAGATGTCAGACATACACAGGCAGATGCAGGATGAGATTAAGCGTTTGCTTGCAGATTTCAGAGCAGTTCAGATTCAAAGATGGAAGATATCAGACATACCTGTTGAGAAAGGATAAAGATGATCAGGGAAATTGCAGATTGCAGATTGGGTCGCAGATGCAAGTATTATGAGTCATAGATGAGTCAGTGGGTAGGAGTCATAATTGAATTCTGGTAAATTCGTTTTTTGCCCTTAGAAAGCTGCCCTTAGAAAGCGAACCTAATTGTCGCGAACCAACAACGTGCTTTTCCTTATATACACATAGCTATAGCAATGTGTAATCAGGAAGGAAGGCCTAGTCAGCTGGCAGACAATATGCAAATTAAGTAATAGGGGTGGTCTTATTTCCTGCAACTTCAAACAGAATTGTATGTGATACAGGCTTTGATGGAAATTGCACACCAGCCACCAGAAAACAAAGTGTGAACAAACAAAGCCATAATTCAATAGCAATTACAATACTGTCTGTAATGTAACTCAGGAGATGGAAGATATCAGACATACACAGGCAGATGCAGGATGAGATTAAGCGTTTGCTTGCAGATTTCAGAGCAGTTCAGATTCAAAGATGGAAGATATCAGACATACCTGTTGAGAAAGGATAAAGATGATCAGGGAAATTGCAGATTGCAGATTGGGTCGCAGATGCAAGTATTATGAGTCATAGATGAGTCAGTGGGTTAGGAGTCATAATTGAATTCTGGTAAATTCGTTTTTTGCCCTTTGAAAGCTGCCCTTAAAAAGCGAACCAATTGTCGCGAACCGACAATGTGCTTTTCCTTATATACACATAGCTATAGCAATGTGTAATCAGGAAGGAAGGCCTAGTCAGCTGGCAGACAATATGCAAATTAAGTAATAGGGGTGGTCTTATTTCCTGTAACTTCAAACAGAACTGTATGTGATACAGGCTTTGATGGAAATTGCACACCAGCCACCAGAAAACAAAGTGTGAACAAACAAAGCCAGAATTCAATAGCAATTACAATACTGTCTGTAATGTAACTCAGGTGCTAACACTATTACAGAGGAAGATCAAGAAAGCAAAAAGTGGAAAAATACAAAAGATGGAACATACAGTGGGTTGCAAAAGTATTCGGCCCCCTTGACGTTTTCCACATTTTGTCACATTAATGCCACAAACATGCATCAATTTTATTGGAATTCCACGTGAAAGACCAATACAAAGTGGTGAACATGTGAGAAGTGGATCGAAAATCATACATCATTCCAAACATTTTTTACAAATCAATAACTGCAAAGTGGGTTGTGCGTAATTATTCAGCCCCCTGAGTCAATACTTTGTAGAACCACCTTTTGCTGCAATTACAGCTGCCAGTCTTTTAGGGTATGTCTCTACCAGCTTTGCACATCTAAAGACTGAAATCCTTGCCCATTCTTCTCTGCAAAACAGCTCCAGCTCAGTCACATTAGATGGACAGCGTTTGTGAACAGCAGTTTTCAGATCTTGTCACAGATTCTCGATTGGATTTAGATCTGGACTTTGACTGGGCCATTCTAACACATAGATATGTTTTGTTTTAAACCATTCCATTGTTGCCCTGGCTTTATGTTTAGAGTCATTGTCCTGCTGGAAGGTCAACCTCCACCCCAGTCTCAAGTCTTTTGCAGTCTCCAAGAGGTTTTCTTCCAAGTTTGCCCTGTATTTGGCTCCATCCATCTTCCCATCAACTCTGACCAGCTTCCCTGTTCCTGCTGAAGAGATGCACCCCCTGAGCATGATGCTGCTACCACCATATTTGACAGTGGGGATGGTGTGTTCAGAGTGATGTGCAGTGTTAGTTTTCTGCCACACATAGCGTTTTGCATTTTGGCCAAAAAGTTCCATTTTGGTCTTATTTGACCAGAGCACCTTCTTCCACATGGTTGCTGCGTCCCCCACATGGCTTGTGGCAAACTGCAAACGGGACTTCTTATGCTTTCTGTTAACAATGCCTTTCTTCTTGCCACTCTTTCATAAAGGCCAAATTTGTACAGTGCATGACTAATAGTTGTCCTATGGACAGAGTCTCCCACCTGAGCTGTAGATCTCTGCAGCTCGTCCAGAGTCACCATTGGCCTCTTGACTGCATTTCTGATCAGGGCTCTCCTTGTTCGGCCTGTGAGTTTAGGTGGATGGCCTTGTCTTGGTAGGTGTACAACTGTGCCATACTCCTTCTATTTCTGAATGATCGCTTGAACAGTGCTCCGTGGGATGTTCAAGGCTTTGGAAGTCTTTTTGTAGCCTAAGCCTGCTTTAAATTTCTCAATAACTTGATCCCTGACCTGTCTTGTGTGTTCTTTGGACTTCACGGTGTTGTTGCTCCCAATATTCTCTTAGACATCCTCTGAGGCCCTCACAGAGCAACTGTAGTTGTACTGACATTAGATTACACACAGGTACACTCTATTTAGTCATTAGCACTGATTAGGCAATGTCTATGGGCAACTGACTGAACCCAGATCAAAGAGGGCCGAATAATTATGCACACGCCACTTTGCAGTTATTTATTTGTAAAAAATGTTTGGGATCATGTATGATTTTCGTTCCACTTCTCATGTGTACACCACTTTGTGTTGATCTTTCATGTGGAATTCCAATAAAATTGATTCATGTTTGTGGCAGTAATATGACAAAATGTGAAAAACTTCAAGGGGGCCGAATACTTTTGCAACCCACTGTATCAGACATACACAGGCAGATGCAGGATGAGATTAAGCGTTTGCTTACAGATTTCAGAGCAGTTCAGATTCAAAGATGGAAGATATCAGACATACACAGGCAGATGCAGGATGAGATTAAGCGTTTGCTTGCAGATTTCAGAGCAGTTCAGATTCAAAGATGGAAAATATCAGACATACCTGTTGAGAAAGGATATAGATGATCAGGGAAATTTCAGATCGCAGATTGGGTCGCAGATGCAAGTATTATGAGTCATAGATCAGTCAGTGGGTTAAGAGTCATAATTGAATTCTGGTAAATTCGTGTTTTGCCCTTTGAAAGCTGCCCTTAGAAAGCGAATCTAATTGTCGCGAACCGACAATGTGCTTCTCCTTATATACACATAGCTATAGCAATGTGTAATCAGGAAGAAAGGCCTAGTCAGCTGGCAGACAATATGCAAATTAAGTAATAGGGGTGGTCGTATATCCTGCAACTTCAAATAGAACTGTATGTGATACAGGCTTTGATGGAAATTGCAGACCAGCCACCAGAAAACAAAGTGTGAACAAACAAAGCCAGAATTCAATAGCAATTGCAATACTGTCTGTAATGTAACTCAGGTGCTAACACTATTACAGAGGAAGATTAAGAAAGCAAAAAGTGGAAAATACAAAAGATGGAAGATATCAGACATACACAGGCAGATGCAGGATGAGATTAAGCGTTTGCTTGCAGATTTCAGAGCAGTTCAGATTCAAAGATGGAAGATATCAGACATACACAGGCAGATGCAGGATGAGATTAAGCGTTTGCTTGCAGATTTCAGAGCAGTTCAGATTCAAAGATGGAAGATATCAGACATACCTGTTGAGAAAGGATAAAGATGATCAGGGAAATTGCAGATTGCAGATTGGGTCGCAGATGCAAGTAGTATGAGTCATAGTGGAGTCAGTGGGTTAGGAGTCATAATTGAATTCTGGTAAATTCGTTTTTTGCCCTTTGAAAGCTGCCCTTAGAAAGCGAACCTAATTGTCGCGAACCGACAATGTGCTTCTCCTTATATACACATAGCTATAGCAATGTGTAATCAGGAAGGAAGAACTAGTCAGCTGGCAGACAATATGCAAATTAAGTAATAGGGGTGGTCTTATTTCCTGCAACTTCAAACAGAACTGTATGTGATACAGGCTTTGATGGAAATTGCAGTCCAGCCACCAGAAAACAAAGTGTGAACAAACAAAGCCAGAATTCAATAGCAATTACAATACTGTCTGTAATGTAACTCAGGTGCTAACACTATTACAGAGGAAGATCAAGAAAGCAAAAAGTAGAAAAATACAAAAGATGGAAGATATCAGACATACACAGGCAGATGCAGGATGAGATTAAGCGTTTGCTTGCAGATTTCAGAGCAGTTCAGATTCAAAGATGGAAGATATCAGACATACACAGGCAGATGCAGGATGAGATTAAACGTTTGCTTGCAGATTTCAGAGCAGTTCAGATTCAAAGATGAAAGATATCAGACATACACAGGCAGATGCAGGATGAGATTAAGCGTTTGCTTGCAGATTTCAGAGCAGTTCAGATTCAAAGATGGAAGATATCAGACATGCATTAATGAGAAGAAAAGTACCCCTTACTCATAGAGCCCAATTGCTATAAAGAACCAATGCAAATGCATATATCAAAAGTATAAACAATCCTTTATTAATTACACAATCAAGAACGTTAAAATACATAAAATACCCCCATATGTCCCACAGTAGGTGGACCACCAGTATTTAACATCAATATGGTACATATATTCTTAACACCTCAGGCACTGATTATAAAGTGTGAAAATTAAAGTGCTACGGCCAGACAATACATGAATACATAAATAATCACCATAAGCTGGCTGTGACTGTGGACTGCAACACACATCAGAAACAGGATATGTATCACAGACCACAATCCACAGACCAGTATAACTAACACAGTGTTCATAAAGTGCATGAATCCATCATTTCATCAATACATATAATTGTGCAACTATTACAAAAAGTCAGAAACTGAGGTGCTTACTAGTAAATAGATGAACCTGGTGTGGGGATAACGCCTTACGCGCTCGCAGGACTCTCCGTCCGCTTCAATCGAGGCTGCTTGCCAATTGATTGTGCGCAGCTTTAATACAGGTAGGGCGGGGGGCGTGCACTCTGCATGTGAGATACGTGGCCACGTATCTGACGCATGCCGCCCGGCGCGTGTATTCCGCGCCGTACAACAGCGTCCTATCACTAATGGAAAGCATGTGACGCGAATCAATGTCCGCGTACGTCATGCTAATGCGACCATGCGTGCCACCTAGACACTCCTCCCAGGCGCATATGCCGCGCCAAGCGCGACCCTGCGTTCCAGATGATCTGCTTCCTATCCCATATTATAGTTCCTATTGGCACCCCTCCTGTATACAGCAACAATATAAAAAAGTATATAGCAATACCTTTAATACATACAATCTTATTCAATACTACATGGTTACATAATATGATAGAAATAAAACAATGTATAAAAGGAATCCCATCTTCGGAGATCTTTCTTTCAAGAGGGCAGACTTAGTGCTTGTACTGCCATCATGTGTTGAAAAATAGAAAGCACATTCCATTAGATGAAATCGTACCTGAAAACTAAATCAAATAGAATAGTTTTAGTACTAATCAATTATCCATCGCATGAATTCCATCAAAGTCTGTAAATGGAGAATGCCTGCTACTTACACACAGACATCTCCGATGGGTGTTCCCATTTACACATAACAGGCGTACTATACACATAGATGTAGAGAGGCACCCACAATAGCGCCAGAGATGGCTAAGGTGACCCCAAGACCACCCATAAAAAATGTATAGAAAGAATTAACCCAGAAAAAACACCTCTCTGTTACCCACTACAGAGGTGATGACCGCTGTGCTAACAAACAGGGGCCACCATGTTATGTAGAGTGTAGTAGGCAAACTATACACATAGAGGTAGAGAGGTACCCACAACAACACCAACGATAGCCATGGTAACCCCAGGACCCCCCATAAGAGGTGTATAGAAAGAATTCCCCCAGAAAGAAGCTCTCTGTTACTTACTACAGAGGTGATGACCGCTGTACTCACAAACAGCGGTCACCATGTTGTGTAGAGTGTAGTGAAAGAAACCTCAGAGACACACACCACTCCCCTCTATTTATCTCCTTATAGGACACTCACCTTCTGTCTTTTACACTTTTAGACCCTGCAAGTTCTGGAAAATACACACAAGGAAATATTAGCATAGCAACAACACACACCTATACGTCAATCTTCTCCCTATTTAAGGAAACACCCATAATTGTATTCCTCATTTAGGCCCCATGGCCTCTGGGTCTGTAAATCATGGCTATCGTTGGTGTTGGAATGAGCTTTCTATTTTTCAACACATGATGGCAGTACAAGCACTAAGTCTGCCCTCTTGAAAGAAAGATCCCTGACGATGGGATTCCTTTTATACATTGTTTTATTTCTATCATATTATGTAACCATGTAGTATTGAATAAGATTGTATGTATTAAAGGTATTGCTATATACTTTTTTATATTGTTGCTGTATACAGGAGGGGTGCCAATAGGAACTATAATATGGGATAGGAAGCAGATCATCTGGAACGCAGGGTCGCGCTTGGCGCGGCATATGCACCTGGGAGGAGTGTCTAGGTGGCACGCATGGTCGCATTAGCATGACGTACGCGGACATTGATCCGCGTCACATGCTTTCCATTAGTGATAGGACACTGTTGTACGGCGCGGAATACACGCGCCGGGCGGCATGCGTCAGATACGTGGCCACGTATCTCACATGCAGAGTGCACGCCCCCCGCCCTACCTGTATTAAAGCTGCGCACAATCAATTGGCAAGCAGCCTCGATTGAAGCAGACGGAGAGTCCTGCTAGCGCGTAAGGCGTTATCCCCACACCAGGTTCATCTATTTACTAGTAAGCACCTCAGTTTCTGACTTTTTGTAATAGTTGCACAATTATATGTATTGATGAAATGATGGATTCATGCACTTTATGAACACTGTGTTAGTTATACTGGTCTGTGGATTGTGGTCCTGTTTCTGATGTGTGTTGCAGTCCACAGTCACAGCCAGCTTATGGTGATTATTTATGTATTCATGTATTGTCTGGCACATAGCACTTTAATTTTCACACTTTATAATCAGTGCCTGAGGTGTTAAGAATATATGTACCATATTGATGTTAAATACTGGTGGTCCACCTACTGTGGGACATATGGGGGTATTTTATGTATTTTAACGTTCTTGATTGTGTAATTAATAAAGGATTGTTTATACTTTTGATATATGCATTTGCATTGGTTCTTTATAGCAATTGGGCTCTATGAGTAAGGGGTACTTTTCTTCTCATTAATGCATATTCAGCCATATCCCTGAGTGGAGAACCCTGATTATACTGAGATTAATGCTCGCTGCAAATAGATTTAGGAAGATATCAGACATACATAGACAGATGCAGGATGAGATTAAGCGTTTGCTTGCAGATTTCAGAGCAGTTCAGATTCAAAGATGGAAGATATCAGACATACCTGTTGAGAAAGAATAAAGATGATCAGGGAAATTGCAGATTGCAGATTGGGTCGCAGATGCAAGTATTATGAGTCATAGATGAGTCAGTGGGTTAG
The DNA here is from genome assembly GCF_040937935.1 of Hyperolius riggenbachi. Classification (NCBI taxonomy): domain Eukaryota; kingdom Metazoa; phylum Chordata; class Amphibia; order Anura; family Hyperoliidae; genus Hyperolius; species Hyperolius riggenbachi. The sequence continues at coordinate 350,140,528 of NC_090649.1, read as the reverse complement.
GAGTCATAATTGAATTCTGGTAAATTCGTTTTTTGCCCTTTGAAAGCTGCCCTTAGAAAGCGAACCTAATTATCGCGAACCGACAATGTGCTTCTCCTTATATACACATAGCTATAGCAATGTGTAATCAGGAAGAAAGGCCTAGTCAGCTGGCAGACAATATGCAAATGAAGTAATAGGGGTGGTCTTATTTCCTGCAACTTCAAACAGAACTGTATGTGATACAAGCTTTGATGGAAATTGCACACCAGCCACCAGAAAACAAAGTGTGAACAAACAAAGCCAGAATTCAATAGCAATTACAATACTGTCTGTAATGTAACTCAGGTGCTAACACTATTACAGAGGAAGATCAAGAAAGCAAAAAGTGGAAAAATACAAAAGATGGAAGATATCAGACATACACAGGCAGATGCAGGATGAGATTAAGCGTTTGCTTGCAGATTTCAGAGCAGTTCAGATTCAAAGATGGAAGATATCAGACATACCTGTTGAGAAAGAATAAAGATGATCAGGGAAATTGCAGATTGCAGATTGGGTCGCAGATGCAAGTATTATGAGTCATAGATGAGTCAGTGGGTTAGGAGTCATAATTGAATTCTGGTAAATTCGTTTTTTGCCCTTTGAAAGCTGCCCTTAGAAAGCGAACCTAATTGTCGCGAACCGACAATGTGCTTCTCCTTATATACACATAGCTATAGCAATGTGTAATTAGGAAGGAAGGCCTAGTCAGCTGGCAGACAATATGCAAATTAAGTAATAGGGGTGATCTTATTTCTTGCAACTTCAAACAGAACTGTATGTGATACAGGCTTTGATGGAAATTGCACACCAGCCACCAGAAAACAAAGTGTGAACAAACAAAGCCAGAATTCAATAGCAATTACAATACTGTCTGTAATGTAACTCAGGTGCTAACACTATTACAGAGGAAGATCAAGAAAGCAAAAAGTGGAAAAATACAAAAGATGGAAGATATCAGACATACACAGGCAGATGCAGGATGAGATTAAACGTTTGCTTGCAGATTTCAGAGCAGTTCAGATTCAAAGATGAAAGATATCAGACATACACAGGCAGATGCAGGATGAGATTAAGCGTTTGCTTGCAGATTTCAGAGCAGTTCAGATTCAAAGATGAAAGATATCAGACATACACAGGCAGATGCAGGATGAGATTAAGCGTTTGCTTGCAGATTTCAGAGCAGTTCAGATTCAAAGATGGAAGATATCAGACATACCTGTTGAGAAAGGATAAAGATGATCAGGGAAATTGCAGATTGCAGATTGGGTCGCAGAGGCAAGTATTATGAGTCATAGATGAGTCAGTGGGTTAGGAGTCATAATTAAATTCTGGCAAATTAGTTTTTTGCCCTTTGAAAGCTGCTGTTCAGGTCTTAATCACGGCTGTGGATCATTTAAATCACACAGTCGTTTCGCAGAAGGCCCAATTAAACCATTTGACCGATGCTGCGCATAACCTGCAGGTATCCACAACATCAGTGCCCCCCGCTTGTGTTATTGAACCTAAGATGCCACTTCCTGAGAGATTTTTAGGACATAAGTCTGATTTCCAAAATTTTAGGAATAGGTGCAAATCATACTTTGAAATGAGACCCATTGCATCAGGCTCTGAGTTGCAACGGGTAACATTAATTAAAACGCTACTCTCTGGGGACTCTCAGACATGGGCCTATAATTTGCTTGAGGGTCATGAGGCTTTGGGATCTGTTCAGGCTTTCTTTCATGCCATGGCGGTCATATACGATGACCCAGATTTTACTACCACGGCAGAAAGAAATTTAAAGAGCCTTCGCCAAGGGCATGGAACTGTGGAAGATTACGCCTCACAGTTTAGGAAGCGAGCGGTCTCTTCCAGATGGGATTATTACGCTTTGCTAGACTGGTTTTTTGTCAGGGTTGTCAGATTCAGTATCAGACATCATGATCAGCCACCCTGAGCCCAAGACTCTAGACGAAGCTATTGCCTTAGCCGTAAAAATTGATCACAGGGTACGGTACTATAAACAAGGCAGGTCATGTAGTTTACCCAGAACTGTTGTCTCCACCCCTCAGGTCACGACTACTATGGATGAACCAATGCAGTTCGGTCATACAAAGTTGTCGGAAACTGAGAAAACCAGAAGGCGAAAGGAGGGCCTCTGTTTGTACTGTGGAGAGAAAGGGCTTCTCATACAAGACTGCAGCAAGAAGGTGAAACTTCTTGTAACGATCGGTGAAGCACAGAGAGGATCTGATTACCGGTGATTTGCAGTATCACTGGGAATACAGATGTATACCAGATTATAAGTGATCTGCAGTATCACCGATAATCCGATATACCAAGTAACCTCTGTTCACCTGAGTAGAGTGTAGTGTTTTGGTGTAACAGTAACACTTAGAGGACTAGGCCTCAGTGTAGTAAGGAGTACTACACAGCTTCCTTCCGAAGACCTGAGCTCTCCAAGGCGGGAGGAATCAGGCTGCCAAAAGTAGGAAGGTTTGTCTGAAAGTGACACTCTGGAGGAAGTGTCACTAACAGGACGGGGAACGGCCTCTAACAATAAGGTCGGTTCTCGAGGTCGGGCAAGCTAGGTCGTAACACACGGACAGATAAAGTACAGATACAGTAGGCAGAGGCGGAGTCTAAGGCACAAGCAGGGTTCGGCAACAGGGTATCAGAAATATCGAGGTACAAGATCAGGAGGCAGGAGCAGAGTCAAAGGACGAGCCGGGGGTTCGGCAACAGAGTATCAGAAATATCGAGGTACAAGATCAGAGTTCAGGAGGATAGTCAGGCAGGCAAAGAGTCATAACAGATAATCACAATCAAACTAGTACTTTAGCTATCAAACATAATCTAGCTAAGTGTAGGATTACAGCTCCAGCTGGTCCCGGCACACTTGCGGATCTGACTACGGATCTGGGTGCTTCCACATAAGTGATCGCAACGCCAGACACCAGAGAAGTGACCAGCTAGCAGTATATATACACTGGTATCCTTCCAGCACCACCCTAAGTGCTTGACCAATGAGGAGTGGAGCCAGAGTCAGCTGACTCACTTCTGCCTGCCATAAAATCCCCGTCTGAGTGCGCGCGCACGCGCGCGCGTCACTCTAAAGCCAAAGGGACTACGAGTCCCAGCCACAGCAGCCCCGCTCTGCGGTGTATCCGCAGCGGGACCATGCGCGCTAACCACCGCGTCTAACGCGGCAGTTTCTCCGCGCTCCACTGAACTCTGCACGGAGACAGCCGCCTCACACTGAGAGGAGGCGGCTGCCTTTCCGTGTGCGTCCCCACTATGCGCGGAAAGAGCCGCCTGCCGCTGGCTCATGGCGTTGGCTCTTCCGTGCTTTCTCACACTTCTCCGCCTAGGGGTAGTTGGAGGTATTACCCTAGGCGAACCTGTTTTACCTCCGAAGTTTTCCAAAGTGTTATTACCTTGTTCTGTGACGTGGAAAGGTCAAGTTTTTTTTTCACGCAGGCCTTTGTGGATTCAGGCTCTGCAGCTAACTTCATTGACTTAAGTCTGCTTTCTAAGTGGGAAATTCCAATCCTCCCCTTAGACAGACAGATTTATGTAACCACTATAGATGACTCTCCACTTCAGAACAAGCAGCCCCTCTCGCAAACCTCCCTCCTCACTTGTCATGAGGGAGTTTGGCATCGGGAGGAACTGCAATTCTATGTATTAAAGATGTCCTTCGCTATGATCATGTTGGGTCTCCCCTGGTTATGTCAACATTCACCCAAGATTGACTGGAATACGGGTCAAATGCTGGCCTAGTCCCCAACCTGTCAATCCTCCTGTCTTGAGAAAGTTGCCCTGTGTTCCTCTGAGGTTGTGCTGGAAGGTGTCCCTTCTCCTTATTAGAGTTGGGCCGAACCTCCGATTTTAGGTTCGCGAACTTTCACGGAACGTTCGGTTCGCGTTAAAGTTCGCGAACAGCAATAGACTTCAATGGGGATGCGAACTTTGAAAAAAAAAAAATTATGCTGGCCACAAAAGTGATGGAAAAGATGTTTCAAGGGGTCTAACACCTGGAGGGGGGCATGGCGGAGTGGGATACACGCCAAAAGTCCCCGGGAAAAATCTGGATTTGACGCAAAGCAGCGTTTTAAGGGCAGAAATCACATTGAATGCTAAATGACAGGCCTAAAGTGCTTTAAAACATCTTGCATGTGTATACATCAATCAGGTAGTGTAATTAAGGTACTGCTTCACACTGACACACCAAACTCACCGTGTAACGCACCGCAAACAGCTGTTTGTGTAGTGACGGCCGTGCTGGACTGGTGCGCACCATGGCGAGAGTGCAGGTTTTGGTGGCTTTACAGCCCATATGGTCGCCTGGCTGATGTAGCTGAATGACAGAACAGTGACTGTCCAGCTGATCAAATTTGGTCTGACCACAATGAAGCAACGACCTTATTATCTTTTGTGTGCCCCCCGAGACACTCATCTAGGCGCCGGTCATTGCTTCATTGTGATACGCAAGCCCCTTCACCACGGCAAGGTAATGATCACGAAGGGGAATGGGCGCATGTACATGCCTTTTCTTTTGTTGTTGCAGCTGCCCGCAGTGCAGCCAGAAAAATTAGGCAGTCATGTACACGCACCAGAAAAATTATTACAGCGGCCGCTGCTAGCAGCGGCCTAAAAAATTCAGCTATCTGGCTGGAGTCCAGGACCCTGTTGGTGGTGGCGGAGAAGGTAGTCAAGCGGCCTGCAGGCAGACATGCTGTGTGGAGGGACTGGGAGCGACTTAGTCTTCTTGGGGCAGGCCAGGCAGCCAGTCACACGGCGTGCAGGCAGAGATGCTGTGTGTGCGGGGACTGACTTAGTCTTGGGGCGAGCAGCAGCCCTCCGGGATCCATGCCTCATTCATTTTGATAAAGGTCAGGTACTTAACACTTTTGTGACTTAGGCGACTTCTCTTCTCAGTGACAATGCCTCCAGCTGCGCTGAAGGTCCTTTCTGACAGGACGCTTGCGGCAGGGCAGGAGAGAAGTTGGATGGCAAATTGGGACAGCTCTGGCCACAGGTCAAGCCTGCGCACCCAGTAGTTCAAGGGTTCCTCATCGCTGTTCACAGCAGTGTCTACATCCACACTTAAGGCCAGGTAGTCGGCTACCTGCCGTTCCAGGCGTTGGTGGAGGGTGGATCCGGAAGGGCTACGGCAAGGCGTTGGACTAAAGAACGTCCACATGTCCGACATCACCATGAGATCGCTGGAGCGTCCTGTCTTTGACTGCGTGGACACGGGAGGAGGATTAGTGGCAGTGGTACCTTGCTGGCGTTGTGCTGTCACATCACCCTTAAAGGCATTGTAAAGCATAGTTGACAGCTGGTTCTGCATGTGCTGCATCCTTTCCACCTTCAGGTGAGTTGGTAACAGGTCCGCCACTTTGTGCCTGTACCGAGGGTCTAGTAGTGTGGCCACCCAGTACAGCTCATTCCCCTTGAGGTATTTTATACGGGGGTCCCTCAACAGGCAGGACAGCATAAAAGACGACATCTGCACAAAGTCGGATCCAGTACCCTCCATCTCCTCTTGCTCTTCCTCAGTGACGTCACGTAAGTCAACCTCCTCCCCCCAGCCGCGAACAATACCACGGGAAGGTTGAGCAGCACAAGCCCCCGGCGACGCCTGCTGCGGGTGTTCTCCTGCCGCCGTCCCCTCCTCCTCCTCCTCCCCCAAAGAAACACCTTGCTCATCATCCTCTGAGTCTGACTCATCTTCTGCACACGACTTCTCTTCTTCCTCCTCCTCCCCCCTCTGTGCTGCCGCAGGTGTTGAGGAAACAGCTGGGTCTGATGAAAATTGGTACCATGCCTGTTCCTGCCGTAACGGTTCCTGGTCACGCTCATTCGCAGCTTCATCCGCCACTCTACGCACAGCACGCTCCAAGAAGTAAGCGTAGGGAATTAAGTCGCTGATGGTGCCCTCACTGCGGCTCACCAGGTTGGTAACCTCCTCAAACGGCCGCATGAGCCTGCATGCATTTTTCATCAGTGTCCAGTTGTCGGGCCAGAACATCCCCATCTTCCCAGACTGTTTCATTCTACTGTAGTTGTAGAGGTACTGGGTGACGGCTTTCTTCTGTTCTAGCAGGCGGGAGAACATGAGCAGGGTCGAATTCCAGCGAGTCGGGCTATCGCAAATGAGGCGTCTCACCGGCATGTTGTTTTTCCGCTGAATTTCCGCAAAGCGTGCCATGGCTGTGTAAGTCCGCCTCAAATGCCCACAGAACTTCCTGGCCTGCTTCAGGACATCCGCTAAGCCAGGGTACTTTGCCACAAATCTTTGAACAACTAGATTCATGACATGTGCCATGCAGGGTATGTGTGTCAGCTTCCCCATATGCAAAGCGGCAAGCAGATTGCTGCCGTTGTCGCACACCACGTTGCCTATCTCCAGGTGGTGCGGGGTCAGCCACTCATCCACCTGTTTCTTAAGAGCAGCCAGGAGAGCTGCTCCAGTGTGACTCTCCGCTTTGAGACAAGACATGTGTAAGATGGCGTGACACCGTCGTACCTCGCATGCAGCATAGGCCCTGTGGAGCTGGGGCTGTGTAGCTGGAGAGGAGAACTGCCACTCAGCCAAGGAGGAGGAGGACAGCGAAGAGCATGTAGCAGGAGGAGAGGAGGTGGCAGGAGGCCTGCCTGCAAGCCGTGGAGGTGTCACAATTTGGTCCGCTGCGCCCTGCTTGCCATCGTTCACCACCAGGTTGACCCAATGGGCTGTGTACGTAATGTAGCTGCCCTGCCCGTGCTTGGCAGACCAGGCATCCGTGGTCAGGTGTACCCTTAACCCAACGCTCTTCGCAAGAGATGACACCACTTGCCTCTCAACTTCACGGTGCAGTTGGGGTATGGCCTTTCTCGAAAAATAAGTGCGGCCTGGCATCTTCCACTGCGGTGTTCCGATGGCCACAAATTTACGGAAGGCCTCAGAGTCCACCAGCCGGTATGGTAACAGCTAGCGAGCTAACAGTTCCGCCACGCCAGCTGTCAGACGTCGGGCAAGGGGGTGACTGGCCGAAATTGGCTTCTTCCGCTCAAACATTTCCTTCACGGACACCTGACTGCTGCTGTGGGCAGAGGAGCAGGAAGCGCTCAAGGGCAGAGGCGGAGTGGAGGAGGGTGCCTGTGAAGGTGGAAGGGAGAAAGCGGCAGAAGCAGATGATGCACCTGAAGGAGGAAGAGGAGAAGGAGGGTGACTTTTCTTTTGTGTGCTGCTGCTGCTTTTGCTCAGGTGGCCATCCCATTGCTGTTTGTGCCTTTTCTCCAGGTGCCTTCGTAAGGCACTTGTCCCTACGTGAGTGTTGGCCTTTCCACGGCTCAATTTTTGTTGGCAGAGCGAACAGATGGCTTTGGTCCGATCTGAGGCACACACATTAAAAAATTTCCACACCGCTGAGCCACCCTGGGATGTGGGCACTATGGGGACCTCAGCAGCTGATGCTGAAGGGCAAGTTGGCTGGCTGTACATAGGTGGCGATACATGGTGCCGGACACTGCCACCAGCTGTTTCTGACAAAGAGCTGCCCCAGCTTCTTTCAGCAACTTCTCTCCTCCTACTACTCTCTGACTCCCCCTCTGAACTGTCCCCCTCTTCATCTCCTCTATTGGGAACATACAGAGGATCCCTATCATCGTCATCATCGTAATCATCCTGCCCAGCTTCGCTTGCCTCAGACAAATCCAAACATGCACCATCAGTAGGTCCTTCATCCTCCTTACACGTTACATCCATAGTGTTGCCGCGTAACTCAGACATATGAGCTGGTGAAAATTCATCTGGCTGTAACAACAATGGCTGTGCATCAGTGATTTCAACACTAAATAATTCTTGCGAAGTGTCAAATGCAGCGGAAGTGGTGCTAGTAGTAGCGCTGGTGGCTGAGCAAGATGAGGTGTTCTGTGTCGCTAAATACTCAACCACATCCTGACAATCTTGGGAGGTGATGGGACGTGCCTTCTTCCGAGCACTGTACTGCGGGCCAGGTCCACACGAAATTACATTTACACGACCTCGCGCAGACCTGCCGGGTGGCCTTCCTCTGGCTCTGGCACTACCTCTTCCTCTACCTGTTTTGTCCATATCGGGTATGCACGGAGTGGTATATCACACTGCGTGCACTCACGTAGGTAGGTGGGTTCACTTAACTGCACAGGTATGCGCACTGATGCGGTGGGTTCACTGAACAGAACAGGTATACAGTGGCGGGTTCACTGAACAGAACAGGTATGCAGTGGCGGGTTCACTGAACAGGTATACAGTGGCGGGTTCACTGAACAGAACAGGTATACAGTGGCAGGTTCACTGAACACAACAGGTATGCAGTGGCGGGTTCACTGAACAGTACAGGTATACAGTGGCGGGTTCACTGAACACAACAGGTATGCAGTGGCGGGTTCACTGAACACAACAGGTATACAGTAGCGGGTCCACTGAACAGAACAGGTATACAGTGGCGGGTTCACTGAACAGAACAGGTATACAGTAGCAGGTCCACTGAACAGAACAGGTATACAGTGGCGGGTTCACTGAACAGAACAGGTATACAGTAGCGGGTCCACTGAACAGAACAGGTATACAGTGGCGGGTTCACTGAACAGAACAGGTATACAGTGGCGGGTTCACTGAACAGAACAGGTATGCAGTGGCGGGTTCACTGAACAGGTAGGTATACGGTGGCGGGTTCACTGAACACAACAGGTATACAGTGGCAGGTTCACTGAACACAACAGGTATGCAGTGGCGGGTTCACTGAACAGTACAGGTATACAGTGGCGGGTTCACAGAACAGAACAGGTATACAGTAGCGGGTCCACTGAACAGAACAGGTATGCAGTGGCGGGTTCACTGAACAGTACAGGTATACAGTGGCGGGTTCACTGAACAGAACAGGTATACAGTAGCGGGTCCACTGAACAGAACAGGTATGCAGTGGCGGGTTCACTGAACAGTACAGGTATACAGTGGCGGGTTCACAGAACAGGTATGCAGTGGCAGGTTCACTGAACAGAACAGGTATGCAGTGGTGGGTTCACTGAACAGGTATACAGTGGCGTGTTCACTGAACAGAACAGGTATACAGTGGCGGGTCCACTGAACAGAACAGGTATGCAGTGGCGGGATCAATGAACAGGTATGCAGTGGCAGGTTCACTGAACACAACAGGTATGCAGTAGCGGGTTCACTGAACAGGTATACAGTGGCGGGTCCACTGAACAGAACAGGTATGCAGTGGCAGGTTCACTGAACACGACAGGTATGCAGTGGTGGATTCACAGAACAGGTATGCAGTGGTGGGTTCACTGAACAGGTATGCAGTGGTGGGTTCACAGAACAGGTATGCAGTGGTGGGTTCACAGTACAGGTATGCAGTGGTGGGTTCACAGAACAGGTATGCAGTGGTGGGTTCACAGAACAGGTATGCAGTGGCAGGTTCACTGAACAGGTATGCAGTGGTGGGTTCACTGAACAGGTATGCAGTGGTGGGTTCACAGTACAGGTATGCAGTGGTGGGTTCACAGAACAGGTATGCAGTGGTGGGTTCACTGAACAGATATGCAGTGGTGGGTTCACAGTACAGGTATGCAGTGGTGGGTTCACAGAACAGGTATGCAGCCAGGAACAAGCTAAGCCTAACTAATCTTTCCCTATGAGAGACAGTCTGCAGCAGCTCGCCCTACTCTCACTAATGCAGGCACACGAGTGACCGTAATGGCCGCCGCTGCCTGCCTTATATAAGGGGGGTGGGGCTCCAGGGGCTAGTGTAGCCTAATTGGCTACACTGGGCCTGCTGACTGTGATGTAGAGGGTTAAAGTTGACCCTCCATGTGCATTATGGGGCGAACCGAACTTCCGCAAAGGTTCGCCTGCGGGACGCGAATGCGAACCACGGAAGTTCGCATGGAACCGTTCGCAGGCGAACCGTTCGGCCCAACTCTACTCCTTATTTAGAATTCTCAGATGTGATCAGTCCTCAAGCGGCTGATAAACTTCCCCCGCACAGGAAATTTGATTGTCCCATTGATCTGAGGCCAGGTACCATGCCTCCCAGAGGGCATCTGTATGGTTATACAGATTCCCTCTGGGAGGCATCTCAGGTCCAGAACAACTTGCTATGAAAGATTACATCAAGGAGAACCTTGAGAAAGGGTTAATTCGCCCCTCCAAGTCACCAGCAGGGGCGGGTTTTTTCTTTGTCCAGAAAAAAGATGGTGGATTGCGCCCATGTATTGATTATAGGGCACTTAATAAAATAACGATTACCAACCGTTATCCACTACCTTTAATTGATGACTTGTTTTCTCAAGTTTCTGGGGCTCAAGTGTTCTCCAAACTGGACCTGAGAGGGGCATATAACTTGATTCGAATCAGACAGGGGGACGAATGGAAGACCGTGTTCAACACACCCGATGGGCATTACGAGTACTTAGTGATGCCCTTCGGGTTGTGTAATGCCCCCGCGGTCTTCCAGGAGTTTGTCAACGAAATCTTTACGAATGTTCTGGGACGCTTTGTCGTCATATATTTGGATGATATCCTGATTTTCTCTCGCAACCTCAAGGAACACAGGGATAATGTAAAGTTTCTGTTGGGTAAACTGCGAGAGAATCATTTATATGCAAAACTAGAAAAATGTCTGTTTGAGGTGTCTGAGATCGCCTTCTTGGAGTACATCATTTCCTCGCATGGTTTATCTATGGACCCCAAAAAAGTTTCCGCAGTGCTGGACTGGCCACAGCCTGCTGGTCTGAAAGTGCTCCAGCGCTTCCTAGGTTTTGCGAACTACTATAGGAAGTTCATCAAGGGATTTTCTTCAGTAGTAGCACCCCTCACCAATTTAACTAAGAAAGGGGCTGATACTTACAATGGGTCTCAGGAAGCTTGTGAGGCCTTTAATCAACTCAAATCCCTGTTCTGTGCTGCTCCCATTTTGCATCACGTTGATGTCTCACGCCCGTTTATTGTGGCAGTAGATGCCTCTGAAGTTGGAGTAGGGGCTGTACTGTTCCAATATTCGGGGTCTCAGGGACGCTTACATCCCTGTGCTTTCTTTTCCCCGTAAGTTCTCCCCAGCAGAGAGAAATTACGACATCGGGAACAGGGAGCTCTTGGCCATAAAGATGGCATTTGAGGAATGGCGACACTGGCTGGAGGGGGCGGAACATGTTATTACAGTTTACACAGATCACAAAAATCTGGAATACATTGAGGGTGCTAAGAGGCTCAATCTGAGACAGGCTCGATGGGCACTCTTCTTTTCACGATTCCGATTCATAATTACGTATAAGCCAGGTAATAAAAATGTGAAGGCCGATGCATTGTCCCATTGTTTCGAACCAGAGACAGTTCAGCCCTCACCCCCTGTTAACATCTTGCCGGAACATATTGTGATAGCAGCCACAGAACCCATGGAGGTCCTGGCACTCACACTGCAGCCATATCAGTCTGAGACCCCAGAGGGGAAGCCAGAGGGGGTACTGTTTGTTCCTTTGCAGCTACGGTTACAGGTGCTGCAGATGTTTCACAGTCACAAGAACGATGGGCATCCTGGTATAGGCAGGACTGAGGAGCTCTTGTCTCGCAGTATGTGGTGGCCTTCATGGAGAAATGACTGCAAGGAATTTGTCACCTCCTGTACCATCTATGCTCGTAGTAAGCCATCCAGACAGGCTCCTGCGGGTATGTTACAGTCATTACCCACTCCCACAGAACCATGAACCAACATATCCATGGATTTTGTGGGAGAACTCCCCAATTCTGAGGGAAATACTGTGATCTGAACTGGATTGAAATCCTCCATGAAACCTTCCATTCCTGAACACACCAAGGGCTCGATTCACCAACCGGCGCTAACTGTTAGCGCCGCAGCGCTAAGCGGCCGTGCGCGCGAAGTTTTGCGCACAAACTTTTGCGCGCACAAAGTTCATCGCTGATCGCGATAACTAAAGAAATCTGGTCGTCGCGCGAACTGAACACACGACGCGGAAACTGGTCGCGGACCACATAGCGCGCGTAATACTTTATGTGCGTGAAGCATGTTCCCCTGCGCGCGATGTGCATAACGCGGTGCGCGCGCTGTGGCGCACTTGCTATACACAACTTCCAGGAAGTTACAGGAAGTTACAGGAAGTTACCTATTTGCAGAGGGAACCTCATGCAAGGTGCAGCATGCAGAGATTCAGCCCTCGGGAGAGAGTCTATTTGGCCACTGTAAGTATATATCGTTTATGAGTGTATATTATATATGTGTGTGTTGTCCTGTGTGTACATGTGTTTGATTTCATACTGTATTTCAGGGTGTGTTTACAACCTGTCTGTAGCACAGAGAGTTGTTAAGATGCTGTAATGTGTTCATATTCCCTTTACTGTATAGGCCATATGATTGTCACTGTGTACATTGCAAATCTTCTTGACAGTGTGCATCCCAGCAGCATCTGCAGTTTGTATACAATACAGATGATGTTGTTCTTTAGGCTGTGATGTTGTAAATAAGTTTTTTTCAAAGCTCCTACTTATGACTACAGACATGTTATGGTCCTTTTTAAAAGAGCCAATGCAATGTAAACACTGTTTGAATTTTTTTAAGCACTTCCCCACTGAGGGGATTTTCCCTTGAAACACCAGGCATTTTTCACCTTGCAGCGCTCCTTCCATTCATTCATCTGTAACTTTATTATTACTTATCGGAATGGAATAAACTATATCTTGTTTTTTTCACCACCAATTACGCTTTCTTTAGGTGGAACATTATGGCATTTTTTTTATATTTTACATGTTTTTTAAAGGGAACAGCGTGGAAAAAGTGGTTGACAAATCTTTTAATAGCACTTTTGCTACATTTTAGTTGTTAAATAATGCATGCTACTGTAATTGAAACCCCTGAAATGGATTTGGCCATTTGTCCTGGTTATAAAACCATGGAAATTATGTCCCTAGCAGTGGCCCGAGTGGCCGGCGGCGCGCATGAGCGTGGCCATGACCAACCAGGAGAGCCGTCAGCGGCGTGAGGTGCGGATATCGCTGTCCCTGGTGTTAACATGGTGGCAAAAAGGGATGGAGATATCCACACCTATGGGTGTAAAGTGGTTAAGCAGACTGAAGTAGCAATGTTGTATTCCTGGTTTGGCCACTGTGAATGTGTGATTGGCACGTAATCTCATTCTGACATTCATGACATGATGACATGTGTGATGGTGGAAGGTCAGGTAGCAGGGTTGTTTTTGGCTCACTGGTGTAAGGAAGTGTAAACAGTTATTTCTGAGAATGCAACACCGTTCACAGACTAACAGAGTGGACCATGGTCTGCAGAGTTGGTGCTGAGAAGGGCTTTGACAAAAGAAAAGCCATACAGAACCCACTGCTGCTCACTTATAGCAAGCTATTTGTATGTGTAAGGTAGTGAGGGCATGAGGCCTTGTAGATGCCACTGGACCTCTATCAAAATGCTGACAATGGAGTATCAAGTAAAAATTCATCTTTGTGAGTTTCGGGTTGACATGTATTAGTGATTATGATGGGCTAATTGTCACACATTTCATACTGTTTGAGCGTGATGACAGGGTTATTGTTTGTAGCTGTACATGGAAACTGAAGTATGTTTTGTTAACAAGTAGACATTTCTTGTTACAGACAATGCTGGCCTCAAATTATGATGGTCTACATGACCTTTTTGAGAAGCGGCGGGTCGTGGAGACCTTGAGGGAGGAGTTGTGGCAGCAGTTCCGGGCACGCCACTCCATCACCCAAATACAGCGGAGGTGGTCTGATATGAAGTGGAGGGACCGGAGATTTCTCCGACAAGTTAGGGATGAGCATGTGCCTAGTAAGTAATGTCCAGATCGTAAAATGTATTTAGAAATGTGTTTTTGTGGTGTGGGAGGGGGGGTGTGTGGGTGGAGGGTTTTGAAAGCTCAGTTTAATCATGATGTGTGTCACTCCTTGTGTAATTATTTATTTATGTATGCTTGTTCTGGGATTGTGTAGCAAATATTTGTCAAGGTAAGCAGGCACAGAGCCAGGCAGAATATTGTATTGCCAACAAATAGTTCACGTATACGTGTAAAAACACATGTATTCATTTTTCAATAGGTGGCCAACCTCTTGTACCTTACAATGTCACAAACCCCTATTGCAGGGCTGAGTTGTATTGTTTTGTCAAGATTGATACCTACAATCCCCAAGCAAGCATGCATATCTGCTTATAAAAGTGTTTGGTAAACTGATGTGCCTCTTTTTACTTTATGTTGTGTTATGTCAGTAATGCAGTATAGTCAATAGGACTGATACCTTCAGGCCTAGGACACACCATCAAGTGTGATTTAGAATTGACGGACAGATAATTGTGTTCTGTTGTTCTGTGCTGTCCCATACCCAATTTCAACAGTGCTGTTTTCATAAGCATAATTGTCACAATGTTTGTTTGGCATTAAAAATATCTAAACAACTTCACATTACAAAATGGCCATTGTTATGCAAAAGACACAGTAATAACAACTCATGCCAACTGTTGCAGTGAGATCTTCATAATTTTATTTAAGTTGTAATATCTTTTTTAATGTAGTAAAGTACTTTCACAGTTGTGCTGTGTAAAATACCACTGTTGAGTGTGTATGTGCCTTCAAGGGGCAGGTAAGTCTGTTGCATTTCTTCACTTTTACTCACCTGGGCCTTCCAGCAGCCTCCTGCAGCTGTATTGTGGCCACATACACTAGCTCCCATGTTCCTGGCCCTGGTGGCAGGCACTTCAGCTTTTGTCAGGAAGGGAATGCAAGTGAGTATTCACATTGCCGCCCACAATAGCGCACTCTATGGTGCTATATGCCATAGCAGCATAGAGGGCGCTATTGTGGGTGTGAAAGCAAATATTTAAGTTCCCTGTATGTCGCCTCCTGTAGCCAAAACCGCAAGTGGATGCCAGCGGGGCCAGGAGTGGCCATGACCACAATAAACAGTGATGGAGTCGCCACAAGACAGCTGCGGGGGGCTGCTGGAAGGGCCAGGTGAGTTAAATGTTTATGGGGAAATAGAGTTAAGTGCCCCTTTAACATCATGTTTGAATTTCTCCATAGATGCCAATATGCCACCCCAGCGACACCGGGGTGGACCAAGGCAGGACCCATCCCAGTCGGAGGAGTCTCCGGATCAACCACCTCCATTGGATTTGGGTGATCAGGCAAACCAGGCTCAGGAGGAGGGTGCCGGACCACCAGACTTGGTCCCTGAGGCCCCAGATGCTCAACAGCAGCAGGTCCCCCAGCCAGCACAAGCTGCTGCATCTCCTCGACCAAGACCCAACAGTAAGTGGGGACATTATTTCTACTTCAATAAACACTTGCATGCTTAGCATTTTTGGAACATCAGTGGCTTCATTTTTTGTTTGTGTTTTACAGGACGTGCGGAAGTGCAGGGCTTGCTGCGCCAGCTCGGCCAAATTGTGGGGTCTCTTCAAGAGGCACTACAGCATCCTGATGCGTTGGCATAATTTTTGTGTGTGTCTGTTGACGCTTTTTCTTTGTTGGCCAGTGGCCATATGTTTCATATTTTTGTTTTCAAAAAACCAAAAAAGAAAAAAAATACAAATGTTATAACTTTTTATTTGTCTCATGATTGTGTATTTTCTTTGAAGTTATAGTTTTACAAATGTGTGGTGGATTGAGTAAAGTTAATTGTGTTGTGTTGGTCATGTTACTGCCACTATTGACTTTATTCAATCCACTAAAGTTAGCATAAGAAACATATAATGCTGCAAGTACAGCTTAGGAAATTTCTTTGAGGCCTAGCAAGTGACCATGCAGACCATTTGATTAGTAAAACTGGGTATGTCACCAGGAACATAGTTACAGTCTACACATATGCTTGCATGTGAGCCTTCTATATACACAGAAGTGCTTAATTTTCTTGTCACCATGCATCACTTTGTTGGTTATATTGATGTAAAACTTTACACTATGGAAAGGACTCGTAATGCATAGGAGATACCATCCAACAGTAATGTACTGTTTGGTGTATATTTGAACATTAGCTCAATTATGAACACTATTAATAAGGCTCAGTAAAGAAAGCAATATGAAGTCTATAAGGATGTGAAACAAAATTATTTATTAAGTAATTGCTGAAGTAAATCGTTTTGCAATTCTGCAGCATCGGCCAATCTGCCGTTAATTAAATTGTTGCGCTCTTGCGCATCAGCCAAACGGCCTAATGCCACATTTTGGCCTTCGGCCACACGAGCCAATCGGCTTAATATATTATTTTGCCGGTCTTGCACTGCGGTCAATCGGAGCACAGCAGCTCGGTGCCCTTCCCCCACTTGTCTTAGTGTCGAAACCAGTTCCCGGGAATGGGCATTGCCTTCAGCCAGGTCCTCATGCACGTTTCTCAGGTGGTCGTCCATGAGCCTCCTATAGTCAGATTGTGCCTGGAGGAAGTGGCGTGAGTGCCACCGATCTGAATTGTATTGTTCCCGGGATTCGTCTTCTTCAGCTGATATTGAGGAAGGGCCAGAAGGAACATTTTGCCCTGCAAATTGTTCATAACTTATGGGTCTGGGCGAGGATATCCGCTCTGTGCTGTGTGACGTCTCAGACATGTGCTGCACAAACTCTGGAGCTTCACATTCATGTTGCTCCTCCCGAGTAGTCCCCACAGCTATGAAAGTAATGGAGAAGATGGTAAGTTCATGTTCTCACTAAAAACAAGGTCATGGGTAAACATTTCCACACTCACCAGATACTTCTTGGTCAGTTATGGGCTCCAAAAAAATCACCACTTCCTGGTCTTCATCAATGTTACCTATGAAAAACATGTGCGTTTAGGGCCTGTATTACATTAATATAGAGTGCATTCAGATTTAGAACCTTAAAGTGGAAGTGGCATTAATTTTACTATACTCTGTTTCTCTTACCTGGGGCTTGTGTAAGGCCCCTGCAGGAGTCCGTTAACGCACCACAACTGCTGAAGCCTCCGCTCTCCTGCTCTGTAGCTCAACTTGAAAGTTGAGGCCAACGCCGCACTGCCAAGGGTATCTATTCTTGTGTTCCACATCGGCAATAGCGGGGAACACAAAAAAAGGATACGCCTGGACAGAGCCACGCAAAGCCAGTGGTGCGCGGGCAAATTTGCAAAATAGCTGGTGGTGGCAAAACTAATGCTCGTTGAGAACAAGTGCACACCCGGCAGCTGGAGGCTTGTTGAAGCCACATGTACTACTCAAACTTTCTAGAGATATGTTTTCCAGTTCCACTTTGTACAAAGGCACCGGAAATTTATTGAACAACATCGACAGCATACGATGTTTGTTGGCATTAAAAGCAATTCATTGATTATACTCAACATGGCCGATGGGGATTTCATTTGATGTATTTAGGCATTGCACAATAATGTCAATGATTGTAAACCAAAGACCCAACGGACATGTTGTATTGAGTATACTCAATTACTTATTCATTTTTTTAAAAAAGACAATACAAAATACCAAAAACATTCTATGCTCTACATGTTGGATAACTAATTTCTGCATGTGTAGTACATTTTTCGGAATGATTCCAGGCCCATCTACAGGAGCTACATATTTGCTTATGTTTGACAACATTTTTGGATTGTAACCCATGTCTGTTCAGAATTGGATTAAACTCCATTTAACAGTGCTTTGAATAATCTACCCTTAAAGGGACTCCGAGCAGTGGAGAAAATATGCAAAGAAGCATACCATTTAGAAGCTCTTTTTTTCCTCTTTACAAGGATATGTAAACCTCCACCCTACGCCTTTTACTCTTCCCTATTTTTGACAGCAAATGGCATCACAAACTATTTACATAGCTAAAAACACGTTCAAAAAAAGGCGTATGGCGGTGTTTTATATATATTGTTTGAAAAAGGATAAAGCTTGACAATTGGTATGCATCTTTCCCTAGTTTCGGCACTGCGAGGAGTCCCTTGAAAAAGGAAGTGTTTGTAAAATTGTACGATGTGCAACTAAAACAAACTATAATGAGTAACAAATGAATAATCCCAAAGCTGTAACATAGTGGCGGACAAAACTAGGAATGAAAAATGTTACATTACCAACAGATTTGTGAGGTCTCCCTGTCTACATAGGGGATTCTGAGCATGGCCTTTAGTCTTTACAAACAAATTGGGGTTAAAAATAGTGTGAAAGGAGGCTGCCCTGACTCGCTAGAGCGGAACTTTGCCGTTGGATGGAGCAAAGGGAATTGACTAAGCCATTTTACAAATAAAGGCAACCCTGAGAACCCCCCTATTAGAACATGGGATGATGCACAATAATGCGCTAATCACACATTTAGAGTAATTAGTGTAAGGAACAGCAATGTAACACCACATTCATTTTTACCACTTGGACTCATGAAGCAATGCACTTCTTCTTGTAAATGGTACTATTTTCACAACATTTCCACGTTAAATATCACACGCACATCTGGTTAAAGAGACACTGAAGCAAAATACAAAAAAAATGATGTAATGAATTGGTTGTGTACTAGAAGATTAGCAGCAAAGAAAATATTCTCATACTTTTATTTTCAGGTATATAGTGTTTCTTCTAACATTGCATCATTCTATAATATGTGCAGATTACACAACACTCAGCATTAAAAATGAGTATTTCTGAGCAGTCTGTGAAGTAATGACCTCTCCTCTAGAAGAGGAAAAGTAAACCGTTCACTTACAGTTTAGATAATAAAAGTCAAATAACAGGCCTTTCCACGACTAACTTATTGGGAGAGCTTAATGGCTTGGTTGCATACAGATAACAACTGGAGTTTCTCTACTCTTCCTGTAGTGTAAATAATTTTACACTGATGTATCTGATCTTAAGGTTTGTTTTCTGAGCTGTACTACACATACAAATCATACTATCCTCATTTTTTTTTCGCTTCAGAGTCTCTTTAACTGCAATGGTTTTAAAAAACAGGAAATATGCCATCCAGCATCTCTGGAGCACTTCAGCTCCGTACCTGTTACATATGAACCTCAAGTACAACACTCACCAGTATCTTGTGCTGCACCTTCATGGATGACTTCTTGAGCTTGAAGGTCTTCAGCCGCAGAATCCCCTGCACTCTGGCCTACAAGAATGTATAATATGAAAGAAGGTCAATATGCCATTCAGTATATCATTATCACGTCAGCTCCGTATATGTTACATATGAACCTCAAGGACAACACTCACCAGTATATTGTGCAGCACCTTCATGGATGACCTCTTGGCCTTGAAGGTCTTCAGCCGCAGAATCCCCTGCACTCTGGCCTACAACAATGTATAATATGAAAGAAGGTCAATATGCCATTCAGTATATCATTATCACGTCAGCTCCGTATATGTTACATATGAACCTCAAGGACAACACTCACCAGTATATTGTGCAGCACCTTCATGGATGACCTCTTGGCCTTGAAGGTCTTCAGCCGCAGAATCCCCTGCACTCTGGCCTACAACAATGTATAATATGAAAGAAGGTCAATATGCCATTCAGTATATCATTATCACGTCAGCTCCGTATATGTTACATATGAACCTCAAGGACAACACTCACCAGTATATTGTGCAGCACCTTCATGGATGACCTCTTGGCCTTGAAGGTCTTCAGCCGCAGAATCCCCTGCACTCTGGCCTACAACAATGTATAATATGAAAGAAGGTCAATATGCCATTCAGTATATCATTATCACGTCAGCTCCGTATATGTTACATATGAACCTCAAGGACAACACTCACCAGTATATTGTGCAGCACCTTCATGGATGACCTCTTGGCCTTGAAGGTCTTCAGCTGCAGAATCCCCTGCACTCTGGCCTACAAGAATGTATAATATGAAAGAAGGTCAATATGCCATCCAGAGCATCACACACACACACTTCAATTTCACTAGGTGCAAATGTCCTCATTTCCACCAACATAAAACCCCCCCCAAAAAAACCTGTAGTTGCCGTCACATCAGAAGCAGCCTCCGCTAACGGGGTGGTGGCATGCCTGTGTCCAACAAAGGCCCCCATCGACCCAGACGCACCCTCACCTACAGAAATATACAAGAAGAGTGGAAATTCATAATTGGAAACTAGTCTTCACATAAGAACCATAGTAAAAGGCATGTTACAGTTCTTTGGACATTACAACTACAACAGCTTCATCAATTACCGCCTTCCGAAGCTGATGAGGTGTTAGGCCTGTCCGCATCATAGCCCCCACGAATGCCATGAAGGGCGGCGGTCCGAAGGAAGGGCTCCAGCAACTCCTCATAGTCGCACAAATTGAGAGATGCAGGTGGCCCACCACCTGTACCAGTGCTAGGAAAAATAATGCAACATACAATTACACATACATTCTAACATTACCACACCAAAAAACCTTTATTGCAAGTCAAAAAAAAAAAAAAACCCCGTTGTCTCACTGTCATACTCATCCAATCTCAAACCTACAACACACAAGTAAAATGGTGCCTTCATTTTCATTGTAACTTCAGTGGCAAATTGATCTTTGTCAACATGGGGAATTATGTAGCTACCCATCTATCTGCCTATCAATTCAGCATTGTTGAACTAACCACAACAGATCCAGAAGACAATGCACCACAGATAATGAACACTCTGTAACAGTACTTTACAGACAATATTATGAACACACATCTAATGCCGGCCATACACGGTGTCGAGGGAGGATCATCAATTGAGCATGATGGCTCAATTGATAATCTGCGACATGTGGCATACCCTGCCGGATTCATTCTGCTCTCAATACCAGCAAGGAGGACAATGGGGAGACACAAGTGCCTCATTGGCCACTCACACGGGGAAAAGCGGCAATTGATCCAGACGCACTAGTGGCAGGGTTGCCAAGTCATCCTTTTAAATACTGACACATCTAAGTTATACAGGTTCTGGGGCTTCTCACACATAATCAGTGCCTAAACTGCATCTAACTAGACTCAAGACATGTATAATTCATAAGTGTCCGTATTTAAAGGGATGAGTTGGCAACACTGAGTAGTGGGGATGGCGCATCATCGAGCGGCGCCCTCAATTCACCACATAAAATGTGCCGTGTATGGGCAACATAACAGAGAATGTAAAAAAAATGTCAGGGCAATTTGTATGTTGTGTACTAGGCATTACACATTTAAATCCACTGGGCAGGAGCACACTTGAAAAATCAGGTGTTTGCACTAAAGACACAATATTAAGAGCATGCAGATTTTTGGTGTGTGATTCAGACAATACTGCAGTCTTAAACTTCTGCAGAAATCATCGAAATGGTATTGTTGAAATACAGTTGTGGTTCCTTTACAACAGAAACAAGCATGTTTATGTGTGTCCACTTGGCTGATGCAACAATCAGTTTGTAAAGATGTTGGTCATGCATTTTTGATGTTGGACTATGGGTAAAGGCATTACACACATTACACCATGATAGTCAAGCAATTGGTTTTTTTTTAACACCAAGAAATATGGCCACATGCATAAGCCTCTTGCTTCGTTTGACCTTTACAAGGCAACATCTATATCACTGTCAGTGTATGTTTGCAATCCATGTAAAAGTGAACTGAAGTGAGAGTGATATTGTGGCTGACATTTATATATTTGGCAAAAATGCAAGTGGAGTGGGTATTCTTCTGAACTTTGGGCCTGCAGTACTATCTGAATCACACCAGGAGTAAACATGCAGCCACTCAACACAGGAAAGCATTAACAAAGGAAAAACAAATTAAAAATGATGCTTGTTCAGGGTTTAAAGCAACAAGCATACAAGCCATAGGATCAGAAGGACTGCCTGGCAACTAGCATTAAGTAATAAATTAAAAAAAAAAAACCTACAAAACAAATGTGATTGCAGAGACAGTTGTGGCCTAATATGAGTAGCCACATCACTCCAACTTCAGTTGTGCATTATAATACATTTGCTCATGCATATGTGAATACAATTACATTATGTAATAAAAATATACACACTTACGCATATTGTCGCAAACGGCTGAGCTTCTGCCGCAGCCTTCTTTTGATGTCAGCAAAGCGCTTACGGCATTGCTCTGCTGATCGTTGCTCATGGGCCACATCCCGCACAGAATCGCGAATGATCCCCCAGAGCGCTTTCTTGGTCTTAATATCCGTCTTCCCAGAACGCTCACCATACAGCTCTGCATAATGGGGCAGCACCTCCTGCACAAGCACCAGATTCTCCCCCTCTGAGAACCTTAGGGCCCTTACCCGGGATTGTCTGGTGCTTGGCCGCTGCGATGTCCTGTGGCTGCCAGAAGTATGAGGCTGAGGGCTGAGCCTTTGCTGGCGCTGAGGGGCAGCTGCAGGATTACAGCTGGGCCTGCGGCCTCGGGGACTCCGACTCCGGACACCGCCACGAGCCTGGCCAGCGGACTGAGTGCGGCCACCACTCTGAGCCTGGCCAGCGGACTGAGTGCGGCCACCACTCTGAGCCTGGCCAGCGGACTGAGTGCGGCCACCACTCTGAGCCTGGCCAGCGGACTGAGTGCGGCCACCACTCTGAGCCTGGCCAGCGGACTGAGTGCGGCCACCACTCTGAGCCTGGCCAGCGGACTGAGTGCGGCCACCACTCTGAGCCTGGCCAGCGGACTGAGTGCGGCCACCACTCTGAGCCTGGCCAGCGGACTGAGTGCGGCCACCACTCTGAGCCTGGCCAGCGGACTGAGTGCGGCCACCACTCTGAGCCTGGCCAGCGGACTGAGTGCGGCCACCACTCTGAGCCTGGCCAGCGGACTGAGTGCGGCCACCACTCTGAGCCTGGCCAGCGGACTGAGTGCGGCCACCACTCTGAGCCTGGCCAGCGGACTGAGTGCGGCCACCACTCTGAGCCTGGCCAGCGGACTGAGTGCGGCCACCACTCTGAGCCTGGCCAGCGGACTGAGTGCGGCCACCATGCCCATGTGCAGGGGGACTCGGGGTCACTGACCGAGTGGCAAGCACTCTCCCACTCCTCCGCAATTCCTTGCTCCTGTCTTTCTCCATCTCTACCCACAACCCCCCCCCCTTTAAACTAACCTTTTATACTCACATTAAACAAAACAATTGGAAACACCAGCTAAATTCACTACACCTGCGCGCGTAATGATTTTCGCGCACAAACTAGGAACACAGCAAGTTAACTGTCACATTCTATCTACTTACTGCGCGAAGCGCCGTATTTACCGTGCAACGCGCGCACTGCGCGCGAAGCGTGTCGCTGTGTGCGCGGTGCACGCGAAGCACAGCGTTCGCGGGCGCGTTGCAAAGCGTTTTGCGCGCGACACACTTTGCGCGCAATACGATCGCGCATGTCTGCTTATCGCGCGACTTTGCGCGCGCAAACACCTAGCGCGGGATAACTGCATTAGCGCCGGTTGGTGAATCAAGCCCCAAGCCTTCTAACAGCTGACCTGAAACAAGACCTTCAACCTCTCTGTGATTGCCCTCGCTCCACCCTGTGAGTAATCCTTTATCCATTATCCAAGGCATATGCACCAAGTGACTATTTTCCACATTTATTTTATCATTTATCATCTAACTCTAAAACAAGGAACTTTACTTAAAATAAATCTATGTTCCAACTCTGTGTAGGAATGAAAGCATTTTGCACAGATCCCCTTTGATCTCAGCGTGATTCCAGAAGTAAAAGCTATCTGAACAAGTCTATTGTCTCTAATGTCAACATACAAATACTCATCAAAGGACCTTTTCTCTGCCTGCCCTCCCAAGAAACAATTACAAATTAACACCTCACTATCTGTCCTTTGGGATACTCAAGAAAAGCAGAAGGAGGAGGAGAGGTAGTGGATCCAAAAATAAACAGGGAAGCAACACCATGCAAAGGGTAACAAGTTTGACAGTGAAGTCTAAAAAACATAGCTGTCCCCAGGAAAGCTCAATCACAGCCACACTCTGCAATGCCAGATCGATAAATCATAAGGCTGCAACTATACATGACAGTGCAGTTTCTAGGCTAAAATGCACCCAGGGCGAGGGTGTAAAAATTGCGCTCCCCCCCCCCCCGAAGCAAGGTATGGGTGCCCACAGTATAGGTTAGCCAGGTCTAGCTGCACTCAGTATAGATTCCCCCAGAATAGGTACCCCAGTATAGGTAGCCAGCTATAGGTCCCCCCAGTATAGGTAGTCAGGCATAGGTGAGCCAGTATAGTTGCCTCCGGTATAGGTTAGCCAGGTAGGTGCCTCCAGTATAGGTAGCCAGTATAGTTGCCCCCAGTATAGGTTAGATAGGCAGGCGTCCCCGGTATAAGTTAAATAGGTAGGTACCCCTAGTACAGGTTAGCTAGGTGGGTGCCTGTAATATAGGTAGCCAGAATAGTTGCCCCCAGCATTGGTTATATAGGTAGATGCCCCCAGTATAGGTTAGTTAGGTAGGTGCCTCCAATATAGGTAGCCAGTATAGTTGTCACCTGTATAGGCTAGCTAGGTAGGTAGGTGCCCCCAATACAGGTTAGATACGTTAATGCTCCTACTATAGGTTAGATAGGTAGCTGCCCCCAGTATAGGTTAGGTAGGTGCCCCCAGTATAGGTTAGATAGGTAGGTGCCCCCCAGTATAGGTTAGATAGGTAGGTGCCCCCCAGTATAAGTTAGATAGGTAGGTGCCCCCCAGTATAGGTTAGATTAGGTAGCTGCCAGCTCAGTATAGGTTAGATTAGGTAGCTACCCCCCAGGTTAGATAGATAGCTGCCCCCCAGTATAGGTTAGGTAGGTGCCCCCAGTATAGGTTAGATAGGTAGGTGCCCCTCAGTATAGGTTAGATAGGTAGGTGCCCCCCAGTATAGGTTAGATAGGTAGCTGCCCCAGTATAGGGTAGATTAGGTAGCTACCCCCTCAGTATAGGTTAGATTAGGTAGCTGCCCCCTCAGTATAGGTTAGATTAGGTAGCTGCCCCCTCAGTATAGGTTAGATTAGGTAGCTGCCCCCCAGTATAGGTTAGATTAGGTAGGTGCCCCCCAGTATAGGTTAGATTAGGTAGGTGCCCCCCCAGTATAGGTTAGATAGGTAGGTGCCCCCCAGTATAGGTTAGATAGGTAGCTGCCCCAGTATAGGTTAGATAGGTAGCTGCCCCCCAGTATAGGTTAGATTAGGTAGGTGCCCCCCAGTATAGGTTAGATTAGGTAGGTGCCCCCCAGTATAGGTTAGATAGGTAGGTGCCCCCCAGGATAGGTTAGATAGGTAGGTGCTCCCCAGGATAGGTTAGATAGGTAGCTGCCCCAGTATTGGTTAGGTAGGTGCCCCCCATGATGGAGGGGGGAGCCGCAGCCACGGGGAGGGCAGCCTGACCTCTCCCTCCCTCTCCAAGGGCCACCCTCCATGCGATCCCCCCTCAGACTGCAGAGTAATGCAGCAGGGAAGCACAACACAAAACTACTCACCTCCCTGGTTCCAATCGCTGCTCACTCGCCGCCAGTCTCCTCTCTCTGCATAGACGCTGATACACATGCTGCTTCTTGTTTAGCCGGAAGCAGCGTGTGTGTGTGTATCAGCGTCTATGGAGAGAGGAGACTGGCGGCGAGTGAGCAGCGATTGGAACCAGGGAGGTGAGTAGTTTTGTATAGGGCTTCACTGCTGCATTACTCTGTAGTCCGAGGGGGGATTGCACAGAGGGCGGCCCGGGGAGAGGAAGGGAGAGGTCGGGCTGCCCTCCCCGCGGCTGCGGCTCCCCTTCCATCAATGCGCCCCCCTCCCAGCAGCGCTCAGGGCGCCCGCACGGGCCGCACGGCCGTAGAAACGGCCATGATACATGACCTAATAGAGCTCTCTGATTTGACCTTTTTGACAGAGACCTGGCTTGGGAAACATGCAGGCCCAACTCTTGAAGCAACCGTGCCGACCAATTATTCAGTCTTGCACTGTAAGAGACAAGTCCGCAAGGGTGGGGGGGTTGTCATATGCTTCAGATCCTCTTTGAACATAAGGCCCCTGGCCATAGGCCCCACTGAAACCTTTGAATGTCTTGCATCCCAACTGTCAGCAGAGATAAACATCAACATATTGCTCATATACCGCCCCCCAGAAAATGGCGCAGGCTTTCTTAAATGAATCTCTAAACTCTTATCCTGCCTTACAGTGGAACACCCTAGATGGATCATCCTGGGAGATTTTAATGCATGGGTGGATGATCACGCCTCACGCCTAGGAAGTGAACTACTTCTCATGAGTGAACTGGGTTTCTCTCAGACTGTCAACCTCCCCACCCACAAGAAGGGGCACACCCTGGATCTGATATTTCATTCCGGACTTTTAATATCACACATGGATATAAACCCAGTGGTATGGTCAGACCACCACACCATCCACTTCTCTCTGACAGCACCAGCGATAAAACACAGAGGAAAAGAACTCATAAAATACCGTTCTCTGAAAGATGTCTCACCCCAGCACGTTCAGAATAACCTCAACTTCGACGCATTAACCAATTATTGCGCAGACCCAGACTCCATGGTCCTGATGTACAACCATGCAGTGTCATCTGCCTATGACGCCCCTGCTCCAGTTCGAATTAAACGGTCTACACCACTTCACCATGCACGGTGGTTTGACAGCTCAATAAAGGACCTAAAGAAAGAAGTGCGCAGACTAGAAAGGAAGTGTCGAAAATCTCAGAATTCAAAAGATAAACACACCCTTGTCTCTCACCTGGAAAGCTACCAAAATGTGATCACCAAGAAAAAATCCTCCTACCTATCACAGGAGATTGCAAAAGCCGCCAACAGGCCAGCCCAACTATTCCATACAGTTGATAGACTCTGTAACCCATCCTGTCTAAACCCTACTATAACTCCCTCAAAAGAGCTATGTGAGAAATTTGCTTGCTACTTTGCTGACAAAGTATCCTCTATTCGGTCTCTCATTCAGTCCACAGCACCTAAGACTTATACAACTCCTGGAAATAGTTGCAAAAACAACCTAACACCCTGGACTGACTTCAAAAGTATTAGTGAGGAAGAGATCTCAGACATTCTCCGTCGCCTCCACCAGACAACCTGCGACCTGGACCCTGGACCAACTAAACATATGCTGAAATGCCCTGACCTGCTTGGTCCAGCATTTCACAAAATAGTAAATTGCTCTCTGCAAGCAGGGAGGTTTCCTACCTCTCTAAAAGAAGGAATCATCAAGCCCCTTCTTAAAAAATTTTCCATGGATCCAGATGCAATGAGCAGCTACAGACCTGTCTCCAACCTCCCCTTCCTAGGTAAATTTATTGAAAAGGCTGTCTATCTGCAACTTGAAACCAGGCTGTCAGTGAACAACATCTTGGACCCTCTACAATCTGGCTTTAAGAAACACCACAGCTGTGAAACAGCCCTCATCCAAGTCTGCAACGATCTGCTCATGGCAAGGGACAGAGGGGAATGCTCCATCCTAATCCTGTTGGATCTCTCAGCGGGTTTTGATACAGTTGACCATGAAATCCTGCTTAACCTTCCTGGCGGTAAGCCCGAGCTGAGCTCGGGCTATGCTGCCGGAAGGCACCGCTCAGGCCCCGCTGGGCCGATTTGCATAATTTTTTTTTGCTACACGCAGCTAGCACTTTGCTAGCTGTGTGTGCAATCCGATCACCGCTGCTACCCGCCGATTCGCCGCTAACCGTCGCGCCGCAGCCGCCCCCCAGACCCCGTGCGCTGCCTGCCTGGCGCTGCCAATCAGTGCCAGGCAGCGCTGTGGGGTGGATCGGAGTCCCCTTTGACGTCTTGACGTCATCCCGCGCGTCGCCATGGCGACGAGGGAAGCCCTCCAGGAGGTCTCGCTACATGAAAAAAATTTTTTTTTTAAACGTATTTGCTGCCCCCTGGCGGATTTTCATAAACCACCAGGAGGGTTAATAGACTGCAGGAGTACTGTGGCATCAGTGAATCAGTCTTCCAGTGGTTCAGATCATTCCTGACTGACAGAACACAGAGAGTATCCCTAGGGCCTATAATGTCCAAACCTGCACCTCTACAATTCGGAGTGCCACAAGGATCAATCCTATCCCCTCTGCTGTTTGCAATCTACATGTTGCCACTCGGTACACTTATCCAACGACATGGCCTGACGTACCACTGCTACGCCAATGACACATAGCTATACCTGTCCTTCAAACCTGGTGGAACAGACCCTACTCCAAAAATAAACTATTGCTTAGCTGAGCTACAGGCACGGATGAATGATAACTGGTTGAAACTGAATGCTGACAAAACTGAGGTCCTTTTTGTCCAAAGCCAGTGCTCGCCATCAAAACAGCTCTATCCTAAAGCAACACCAATCAGGATTGGGAATTCAGACATAAACAGCTCCAACCTTGTGCGCAGCCTTGGTGTACTACTCGATGGGGATTTGAGTTTCAGAAACCAAATTTCATCTGTAGTTAAATCTTCCTACTTTCATCTAAAGAACATTGCAAAGATTAAACATCTGATTCCCCCAGAGGATCTTCCAACCCTAATTCACGCCTTCATCACATCACAGCTGGACTACTGCAATGCCCTTTATGCTGGCCTCCCCAAAAAAGGACCTGCATCGCCTGCAATTAGTGCAGAATGCTGCTGCCAGATTGCTAACAAACCAGCCTCGCCACTGTCACATTACACCGATCCTTCGCTCACGGCACTGGCTACCAGTAGAATGGAGAATACTCTTCAAGATTGGACTGCTGACATTCAAATCCCTGCACGATCTGGGCCCTGGATACATGAAGGACTTGCTGAAGCTGCACCATACCTCTCACAACCTCAGATCAGCAAGTTCTATAAACTTGGTCACTCCCAGAGTGCACCTCAAAAAATCTGGAGATAGAGCCTTCTGCCATGCTGCCCCTACTCTTTGGAACTCCCTGCCACACCCAGTAAAAACAGCACCATTTCTGGAGCTATTCAAATCCAGACTGAAAAGCCACCTGTTTAGCCTGGCATTTCCGGACTTATAAAATTCTTCCTCTGTACCACGATGGTCGGAGCCATGTTTATGCGATTTGAGTCCTACGGGAGAAAAGCGCTTCACAAATTTTATTTGCTTTTGTTGTTGTTGTTGATATGGGTTATCGTAGATCGTTTTAGTAAAATGGTCCATTGTGTTCCGTTAAAAAAACTTCCCTCTGCCCAAGAATTGGCAGATCTGTTTATCGTGCATGTTTTCCGTCTACACGTAATACCAGTTAATATTGTGTCTGTTAGAGGGGTGCAATTTGTGTCTACGTTTTGGCAGGCCTTTTGTCAGCATTTGGGCCTCACTCTGTCTTTTTCCTCGGGTTTTCACCCCCAAACCATTGGCCAGACCGAGAGAATGAATCAGTCACTGGAGCAGTTCCTCCGATGCTATGTGGCTAATTCGCAGCAGGACTGGGTAAAGTTTCTTCCCTTTGCGGAGTTCGCCCACAATAATCTTCGGAACGCTTCCTCGGGGTATTCTCCATTTCAGGTGGTTTCTGGAAAGTCACCAAAATGTTGCCCCTTACCAACGTCCAATTCTCCTGTTCCAGCCTTAGACAACTGGCAGAAGTCGTGTAAGAGGATTTGGTCGTTGGTAAAAGCCAACCTAGAGAAAGCCTTTAATGTACAAAAGAGGCAGGCTGATAGGAAGCGTTCACCCGAATGGGACTTTACCCCAGGAGACATGGTATGGGTTTCCATGCGCCACATAGCTCTAAGACAGCCATCAGTTAAGTTGGGGCCTAAATATATTGGGCCATACCCCATTTCAGAAAAAATCAACGAAGTAGCATACAGAGTCGCCCTTCCAGCTACCATGTTAAGTCTTTCTAAATTTCTTTGCTTAAACCAGATGTGTATGCTGAGTCCTCTCCCCCCCCCCCCCCCCCCCCCCGGTAATTATCAATGGTGAACCTGAGTATGAGGTGGAGGAGATGTTGGATTCTCGTAGGGTACGGAACTCGTTACAGTATTTGGTTCACTGGAAGGGATATAGTCCTGAGGAGAGGTCATGGATACGGAACTCGTTACAGTATTTGGTTCACTGGAAGGGATATAGTCCTGAGGAGAGGTCATGGCTCGTCATCTCCATGCTAAGGTATTGAAACAACAGTTTCATTTGTTGCATCCTGAATGTGCTTCGGGGGCGTGTCCGGAGGCCACGCCTCAGGGGGGGTAATGTCAGGAGCAGTAAAATTACCTCTGCAGCGGAGAGCGACGCGACCACCGCTCCCGCGTCTGATGTCACCGCAGTTTCCGTCGTGTCATCCCAGCCAGGCAGAGCAGGCCTTTCCAGAGTCCATCAAAGCAGGGCAGCACTCGCGCGCACCAGGAGACAGGACCCTTATGCTTTGAGAAGGCGGGTCAGCTGACCAGCCGGTCAGCTGACCGGGCGGGGCTGACTTTTGCCACTGATTGGCTGGAATCTGCTGGGTGGAACTTGTGAATTCTCTGTCTGTATTTAAGGCTTTTGCTGTCAGTGCTTCTTTGTCTGCTGTTGCTGATACTTTGCGGTTAAGCTCTCAGACCTTAGATAGTTCCGGTGTGCTTTGATCCGGGAGGAAACCAGGGATTTCACACAAGATAGGAATTGTTTGATAGCTATAATTATAATTGATATTATTGTCTTTATGTGTATGAACCTTGCCTGAACTCTCGACTATCCTTTGCCTCACGATTCTGTACTTCCGCATGTCTGATTGCTGCTGATCTTGGCTACCTTCTGACTACGTTTCTCTTTACCGATTTTGTACTGCGCCCTGACCGATCAGTTACCGACCCTGCCTGTACGACCTCTCTAGTTCTAGTGATAGTCCCCACAGCCAGGGGCTATCACTTGGGAGCACTCCTGAGCTACTGTTGCTATTTCTGCATTATTGGTGATTCTGCAGATCACCACATAATCAGATATAGTTTTCTGTATTATTGGTGATACTGCAGATCACCAAATAATCAGAACTCTGTCACTTGCTGACACTAATCGTTACACTAGGGTTGCCAGGTCCTCAGCTGGAGGACTTCTGATTGGCCCAATGACGTCATCCCCAAATCCCGAAGCCGAACCCTGGCCTGAACCCACCTCGTCATCCGGCCGAATTCGAGTGCGCACATTCGGGAACCTTTGAATTCGGCAAGATTTTTAACATTCGGGTTCGGCTTCATCTTCGGGATACCTGAAAAATCACCCAAATGTTCGGGTAAACTTCGCATTCGGGGTCCTGGTGAGCAACCCTGCTGGCTGTAAACAATAGATTTTTTTAGTGTGTTCCGGGTGGAAACTCTTCCATTTTAGGTAAATATGCCGGTCAGTTGGTTTACGGTATATGGATGTTTGTAAAATTCTATCTTGTATATAAATTGTGGTATCCAGGAAACTGACATGGGAGGTTGAAAAGCTGAGCATTAACTTGATGGTCTTGTGATACTCTGAGAAGTTTTTGTGGAATCTGATTAATTCTTCCTGTGATCCTGTCCAGATTAATAGGATATCATCTATAAGTAAGCCCATGGTTTAATTTCACAAGTTGAGAGGAAGTTTTCCTCCAACCTGACCATAAATAAATTTGCATACTGGGGTGACATCCTACTTCCCATAGCACTGCCCATTGTCTGTAGATATAGATAATTCCCAAATGATAAATAGTTGTGAGTTAGTATATACCTGATAAGTTGTAGTGTGGGCTGAGTTTCAACTTTTTTGCTACTATCCTCTGATTGGTCAAAGAGGGTATTTGTAGGTATATAAGATGGAGTGGTGGCATGTGTTGATTCAGTATGGGACTGTCTAACCTGAAGAAAGGCTGAGAGGTCTCAAACAGCGGGCTGTCGCTGGGTAGCAGCCCCATACTACTCTCCAATTTTTATGGATTTTTAATATGATTTAAATAAGAGCTATGTTTTATAAATAAAATAGCTAATTTTTTGGAGGTGCTGACCTAACTTTTGGGACTTTATGCCACCGCCTGAGAGGTGCTGAAAGACTACTTGGTCATAGCACTCCCCTGCTATTTTATTCTATTTTTGATATCGTGGATGCTAATCACACTAGAAACTTCTGAGTTCTGATATGTTCATTGCATCATTGTTTTTTTCTGTTTGTTACCTATGTACTGGTATGTTGTGCAGTGAAGAAGGCAATACTGTGTGGCTTGTAATATGCTTGTAATACCATCTTTCCCCGAATATAAGACACTGTCTTATTTTCTTTTTGTGGAGGAAATTAGTGCTAGGGCTTATTTTTGGGGGTGGGAGGGGCTAGACGCTGTGTGTTTGGGGAGGCTCTTACCGCACCTCCCTTGTGGCTGTGTCCCCCTCTGTTCCAAGTAATTCCTCCAGTGGCGGCGGCATTGTAATCAATCTGTGAGGGCGCCCTTTGACCCTCGTGCAAGTACGCTAGTTCGGGCTCTGCGCTGGCGCTCTCTTCCTGTCATCATGTGCGCCCGGCTGATGCGTCCCAGGTGCACATTGATTAATCACATTCACATTCGGCGCTTCTGAAGCTGTTTCGGGTTCAAAAGTGGCTATATCTGGGGAATGCGGCACCTGTAGCCAATTTCCTGCACAAGCCTGTACACAGTGGCTCTGGATGTTTCTACTCCAGACTCAGTCCACTGCTTCCACAGGTCCCCCAATGTCTGGAATCGGTCCATCTCTGCAATCTTCCTCAGAGTCCGGTCACCTCTTCTCGTTGTGCAGCGTTTTCTGCCACACTTTTTCCTTCCCACAGACTTCTCACTGAGGTGCCTTGATACAGCACTCTGGGAACAGCCTATTCGTTCAAAAATTTCTTTCTGTGTCTTACCCTCTTGCTTAAGG
This sequence comes from Hyperolius riggenbachi, assembly GCF_040937935.1. Taxonomy (NCBI): domain Eukaryota; kingdom Metazoa; phylum Chordata; class Amphibia; order Anura; family Hyperoliidae; genus Hyperolius; species Hyperolius riggenbachi. Next base: position 350,107,766 of record NC_090649.1, on the reverse strand, counting down.
GTGTCAATGATGGCCTTCTGGACAGCAGTCAGGTCGGCAGTCCTACCCATGGTTGCGGTTTTGAGTAATGAACCAGGCTGGGAATTTTTAAAAGCCTCAGGAATCTTTTGCAGGTGTTTAGAGTAAATTAGTTGATTCAGATGATTAGGTTAATAGCTCGTTTAGAGAACCTTTTCATGATATGCTAATTTTTTGAGATAGGAATTTTGGGTTTTCATGAGCTGTATGCTAAAATCATCAATATTAAAACAATAAAAGGCTTTGAACTACTTCAGTTGTGTGTAATGAATCTAAAATATATGAAAGTCTAAAGTTTATCAGTACATTACAGAAAATAATGAACTTTATCACAATATGCTAATTTTTTGAGAAGATCCTGTATATATATATATATATATATATATATATATATATATATATATATATATATTATCAAAAAGTTGTAAGAAAATCTGAAATCATACAATGCAATTTTTTTTTTATTAAAAAAAAACAACAAAAAACTCTGTCTTTCTGTTAACATAGCACCAGCGTAGCTTTTAAATGTGAGATGGATGACATCCTGTTCAACTATGTTTCCTTCCATAGTTTACACAATTATGTTGGATGCAGGTAGTACTCACAGCAGCCACTGCATTTGTTTATATCATTTACATGACAGTGTGGTAAAAGGTCCACTTGTTAGCAAGGATGGCAAAGGTGCATTCCACCACTTTCCTACTTTTTTTTTTTTTTGGTGCTGCCATGGCTCTTTGGTAGAATGGCCTAGTGACATTTTGTGGAAGGGCAAAGGCCTCAGCACCAATAAAAGTTCAGAGATAGTCAGGTGACTGGGTGTTAGGCCAAGGACCTGGGCCAAGAATGTGAAGATGGGTTAGTTTCAGTTTCAGTCAGATGTTTCTGCAGGTATACAAAACTATGTTCTGGATACTTGACTTCCACAACCTATATTAGAAATGTATTGTTACATACTGTCACACAGGTCCCTAGTGGTCGGACCTAAAATTTCCTTACAATCGGTTTCAACACACAGACCATGCAAGCTTTGGTCGCGATCTTTGCGCAGAAACCGACAGAAATTTGGGCAGCAGCCTGACCAGAAGGGAGCCTGTCATGTATGGTAATTACAACTTTACACACTATTCCAGGGTATCTGCCACCACCTCTGTTACCATGGGACAGAGGAGCCCGCTGCCTGTCTGAGCCTAGATCTACAAATAAAACGGTTAAACACACTCTATTCTGTCTAGTTAACCACAATACAATAGTAGCGTCTCTTCAGAGATCTGAGTTCAGTTCCTGTGTATGCTGAATAATAGGGTAGCTGTAACAACAACTGATGATAGCGTCGTTTTATTGAAAGCAATATAAATAATTAATATATACAGAAAATTATTAAAATCAACAATTATTGAGACATGAGATAACAGTATGAAAATAAAGGGGAGAAAAAATACCTAGTTTCATGGAAAATGTCCTTTTGTGGGAAAATCATCAAGTCCTTGATTTCAAGTTCCGCAGAGTTCTTTGTTTCAGCTAAGTTCAATCAAAATAGCCACCACTTGTTCCTCACGGTGGCCGTGTGTTCATGAAAGTGGAAAAATGGAGGAATGAGAGCCCGCCTGCCAGCCATGTGCTTTTGATAAAGCTGGTTTGGGGGTGTGGCAAAGCCGGCCCCCTCTGAGTTACCCACCAATGACAGTCCATTCCCTCTGAGAGACTTTGGGTTTTAAACTTACAAACTGTCGTACCTCACAAACGATACACGTTATATTTAGGGGGATAACAGATTCATGGTAGTCGGAAAATACAGATTAATATGACATCAGACATGGCTAGGGCAGCGGATCCAGTTCTTGAGAAGGGTCATACCTCAATAACCGGACAGACTATCACAATGAATTTCATATCAGCACGATGGGCAGACTTTAACGAATAAGACTATATGAATTTTATAGCTGTGTGATATACGGTCTCCATTTAATAGGTAAGAAACCCTATCCCCCAGGTTTTCCTATCTGCCTGGTCGGTGCCGCTCTGGCTCCTTTGTCATGGCCCCCTGGAGAGCCAGTTTCCTTTCTCTTTTCATGGGGCCATCTGGCTGTGGGGGAAAAGGAGCTGGTCCCTGCAGGGAATCCAGCCACGTGCGACATTCCTGAGGGGTGAGGGGAATGCTTTGCTCACAGGGGAACAGGTCTCTGGATTAAAAAACACAACAGTGCCGTTTCTGATCGCTTGCACAACTGCACAGATCCGACAGGGAGCGATCAGGAAAGCGACTGTGAATTTTCTAGATTCACCTGCGTTTCTCACGGCTATTCCGTGACACATACATATGTCCTGTTGTAATGAATGTGCAAGTGTACACAAAGAACAACAATTTTTTTTGTTTGTTTTTCAGTTTAACAGTTGAGTACCAGATGGAAATCTGTTTGAGATAACTACAAAAGGGAGTTGGAGAGGCAAAAACTGGACCAAAAAAGTGCTTTAGGGGCCAAACACCGGAGAACATATAGATTTGGAGCCTTTCTGGACTTCCTCAAGTCACATACTGATACTGGGCCAAAAGTATTAACACTGATGAGTTTTATAGCCATCAGACTTATTCAGAATAAGGTGAGGTTTATTATTATTATTATTATCCTTTATTAACAGTACAGACAGTCTACCTGATGAAGAATCCAGACAAAGAACAAGTACAGATGTGGACATTACTGAGCCGCCTCCTGTCCCTGTGTTTTGGGCCAGCCAAATGCTTGGCAGAGGGCTGGAGGGGGGCCGACTTCTTTCCTCCCTCCCTCATGCTCTAAGCCCCCCTCCTGTGTGCGATCCGCACTCTTTCCCGGCCCCCCCCCCCCCCCAGTACACGGGATTTTTCGCTTCTCCCTAGTCCCCATTCACAGTCAGTCACACACTCTTTACTATTGCGGGGCGGAGCTGCGGCAGCAATGAGGAGAGAGTTTTCGGTTGCTGGGGTGACGGGCAGAGAGTCAGGCAGCCAGGAGCAGAGATCAGCTCCGGCAGACATGAGGTGAGCCGCGAGAGCAGCGGCAGAGACTGACTGGCCTCTTCCTGCTGCTGCTTGCTGCAGTGCTCTCTGTGTATCCTCAGATGAGCCGCTGGGGCTTGTGGTGTGACGAGGGGTGGTGGGGCTGTCCTGACTCTCAGTATGTACTGCTGTGTAGGCAGGAGGAGGAGGTGGCAATTCTTTTCAGGCAAGCAGAACATCGCACTAAGGATTAGCTAGAGATGTGATTTATAGAATGAAGTGCAAATGTTGAGGGCAAAATGTTGCAGTATCTGACAGTTTCCTTAAAGGATTTCTGCAATGTGTTTGTTACTCACTTCCTCTAGCCCCTAGTAACCGTCTAAGTCCCTCGCTGCAGCTCCGGTCCTCCAGCTTGCCGCCAATAAAGATCGCAACCTGCCGGCGAGGTTGGCTCTTCTGTGCCGGTGCCCACGCATTCACCCCATCTGGCATGTACTGTTCCCGCACACTACTACCGCATAGGCGCAAGTACTCACCAGATGACATGGAAACAGATGCAGAAGAGCAGACCTTACCAGCGGGTTTAGCTCTTTATGGGAGGCAAGCTGGAGGGCCGGAGATGCAGCGAGGGACTGAGACTGTTGCTCGGGGCTAGAGGAAGCCCTAGGTCAGTAACAAATAGATTACAGTGGTCCAGACCCATGCAGAGTTCTAATCCAGCCCAGTGCAGAGTTCTGGTCCAGCCCCATGCAGAGTTCTGGGCTGAGCTGGATGCAGGGTTCCTGTTCAGCCATTGGCTACGATTACCAGGTAATTCCAGGTGGTGTTGATCCAGCGATTTTATCTGATTGCAATCTGGAATCAGAAAGGAATTTTTATTTACCTTTTGGGGTTACAGTCAGTCTCACAAGCACCTGGCTCCAACAATCTGTCCCTGCATCCTCCGTGGCAGCCACTTACTCTTCACTTCCTAGTTCTTCTGCACATCACGTGATTACCCGCAAGGTGCAAAAGACTGAGGGAGGTGGAGAACAAGCAGCTGCCACAAAGCATGGAGGGCCATCTTTGTCGCCAGGTGCTGGTGAGACTGCAGCCTTAAACTGAAGGAGTGATGGGGGAGGGGCTAAGAACTCAAAACAGAGGGAATCAAGTGGTACACATGTTAAGCCTATGCAGGCAGCTGTACAAGAGCCCAGTGAGCTTTGGTACCCTGACCAGATGTCTCGTTTTACCCGGACACGTCCTAGATTCGGGATCCCCTGTCCTGGGCTGAAGTTGGTCTCGGGTAATGCCCACTTTGACTTGCAGAATGTCCCCAGCTGACGAAGCTTTGAGTGGCCGTGGGATCCACCTCCTATCCTGCCTCCTCCTATCCAGTGGCGCCCACGCCTTCAATTTACCATCAATCATAGTAGCAGTTCAGACCACCGCATACATAATCTCTGCCCCCAGCATCGCTCTGCCGTCAGATGAAGCGCAGCGAGCCAGGCCAGCCACAAGGTGACAAGCAGAGTCTAACCGTCGGACAAACCAAGCACAGACAGCAGCCAGAAAGCATGACTTTTGCAGCTTCTTTCTGGCACAGATACAGTTTTGACCTGAGGCTAGCTAGCCTTCTCTCACCTGGCTGATTGCTGTTTGTTTATTTATTTTTTGGTGTGGGCGTATGACGAGTACATGACTTCAGTGACTTCTTTGTGACTGCTTTGTGATTGTGATTGACAGATTTGGAGAGAATGGTGGTGCTGGCCAGATCAGTTATGTTGACAGTTTTTCTTTTTGGAAGGTAAAGTTTGCTGCATTTCGTGTGTTGGAGGTAACGGTTGTTGCATTTTGTGTGTCGGAGGTAATAGTTGTTGCATTCCATGTGTCAGAGGTAACGTGTAATGGATAGCGGAGATACGGCCGCAACAGCAAGCGGCATGGCGGCTATCTCCGCGTCGCAGCCGGCGGTTTCCGCCGCGCAGTTACACGCTGGTGCTTTGCCTGGTCCTTCTATTGCTCATAGACTGAGGGCTACGCGCGCGCGCGCCAGGCGACAGGACCTTTATGCAGCTAGAAGGGGAGTCAGCTGATCGGGCAATCAGCTGACTCCAGCTATGCTCCGGATTGGTTGAGTGACTGGGGCGGCGCTGTGGAGCGCTTGCAGTATATATAGGACAGGTCATTCAGTTGCTCCGCGTCTGCTGTTGCAAATGCTACGTGTTAGCACTCAGACCTAGTCAGATCCCAAAGTGTGCTAGAACCAGCAGGAGCTGGGGATACACACTTAGCCAGATTCTGTTGATAGCTTAAAGTACTAATTGAATTGTATTATTTGTTATGACCTTCTGCTAGCTTGACTACTCTTCTGTTTACTGATCCTGTACCTTTGCCTATCTGATATAGTTGCCGACTCTGCCTGAAACACTACTCTGATCTAGCTTTCTGTCTTTGTACCGTATCTGTCCGCTCGTTGCCAAACCTGCTTGTCTGACTCTCCTGTCCTCACCAGTGAGCCTAGTCACTGGTGCGAGATCCTCTGCTAGCATCACCTGCTTCACAGGTGTATACTGGCTGCAGTTCTATCTGAATCACCTGCCCCTCAGGTGGTCAGTAGCTGCAGTACAGTCTGAATCACCTGCTCCTCAGGTGGTCAGTAGCTGCAGTACAGTCTGAATCACCTGCTCCTCAGGTGGTCAGTAGCTGCAGTACCGTCTGAATCATCTGCTCCTCAGGTGGTCAATAGCTGCAGTACAGTCTGAATCACCTGTTCCTCAGGTGGTCAGTAGCTGCAGTACAGTCTTTATTACCTGCTCCTCAGGTGAATAGTCACTACAGTACTATCCCTTCTACCTGCCCCTGAGGTGATAGTGGCTACACTACAGTCTGAATCACCCGCCCCTCGGGTGACCAGTATGGTTGTTTAATATAGTTCTACCCGCTCCTCGGGTGAACTATCTCACTATTGCCTGTATCTCCAGCTTGCTGGAGTTTGTATTCCTGTGTTATATAGAGATATTCCTATCTCCCAGCTCCTCTGAGAAAGCGGGTATCTCTATCATTACTGTTGCACCAAACACCTACCCTTACATTGGTTGTCCTGTTTCTGGCTATACCAGTATTATTGGTGATTCTGCAGATCACACATAATCAGGTATAGCATCTTTATTATTGGTGATACTGCAGATCACCAATAATCAGAGAAATCTGTTCTCGCTGACACCAATCGTTACATAACACTTGCTGCATTCCATGTGTTGGAGGTAGCAGTTGTTGCATTTTGTGTGTTAGAGGTAATGGTTGTTACATCACATGTGTCAGAGGTAACTGTTACTACATTAATTATTTGATGGTCATAGTGGCTGCATTTGCTACTTTGGGGTTATTGTTGCAGCATTTGGCATTTGGGGGCTAAATGGTATGCTAATAAATAGCATCATGCAGTTTCTGCATATCTAGGATGCAAATCTCCCATTTCCCCACAACATGGGGAAACACTGCATTGTTATGTGTTTGGGAAACATTGTCTAGTTACCTTTAGGGTCACTTTGCCTAACTGGGTTTTGAGAGGAAACTCTGACCCCCTGCATCAGAGTTACACCATTACATAGTTAGCTTCGCCTATGTCATGGCCATGCCCATTTTTGTGCGCTGGACTGATGTGACATCCTTTTTTAAATGGCGTGAGCTTTGTGCCATGGTGCATTATCCTACTGTGCTTTCCGCCATAGCCCGCTCCATGGTCACCCCAACCTGGCTTTTGATTACTGCTAATAACAACTTTTTTTTCACCCAAGCCTGGTTCGCTGGTCGGGTTAATTTATGTAATGCTGCTTTACTCTATATACATTTGATCGCAAAAAGATTGACTGGGATTGCCGTGAAAGGGCCTCTAGGTTGTTTTTCCCCACAGGCCTCAAAGTGAACCTCCGGACTAAAAATCTACTCAGCAGAACTGAAAAGGCTTGGTGTTTCTTTAACAGTTTCACAGCATCAGAACTTTGTTTTTCTTACCAAAGCATAATTTTAGCAGCATTTTTATCTAAGCTCCACCCATTAAAGAAAAAAAGCCTGGGCTTTTTTCCCTGATGCTGTGCAGAGCATGATGGGATTTCCTATGTTGTTAATCACTTTGCCTAGCAACTGGGAGAGGTGCTCAGGACACAGGACAGTTGGAACTTTGTCTCATGCTCCCTGTCACCTCCTTTCAACCAAAAAGATGGCTGCCATCATGAAATCAAACATTTGCTTTTTCTTTTAAAACAGGGTGGGTAAGAGATTATATAACCTATCTATTTTAATTAACATAACTAATGTAACTTAATGACAGTATGTTTGTTTAGGCTGGAGTTCCTGTTTAAAAGGAAGGTTCAGGGAGGGTGGCTAAAAAATAAAAATCAATTTCCACTTACCTGGGGCTTCCTCCAGCCCGTGGCAGGCAGGAGGTGCCCTCGCCGCCGCTCCGCAGGCTCCCGGTGGCCGACCCGGCCTGGCCAGGCCGGCTGCCAGGTCGGGTTCTTCTGCGCTCCAAGGCCCGGCACTTCTGCGTCCCACGCCGGCGCGCTGACGTCATCGGACGTCCGCCGGGCTGTATTGCGCAGGCGCAGAACTACTGCGCCTGCGCAGTACAGCCTGGCGGACGTCCGATGACGTCAGCGCGCCGGCGTGGGACGCAGAAGTGCCGGGCCTTGGAGCACAGAAGAGCCCGACCTGGCAGCCGGCCTGGCCAGGTCGGGTCGGCCACCGGAGACCACCGGGAGCCTGCGGAGCAGCGGCGAGGGCACCTCCTGCCTGTCACGGGCTGGAGGAAGCCCCAGGTAAGTGGAAATTGATTTTTATTTTGTAACCACCCTCCCTGAACCTTCCTTTTAAGGTCCAAGTCCTCCCCTGAAATTTTTTTTTGCCATAGTGCCCCTTTAAAGTTCCCCTCAAGGGTTTCTGTCCTAACATTTGTGGATCCTTGGAAAAAATCCCGGCCAGATTAATATCTGCCCGATATGTTAAAGAAAATGCATTCATTGGGCCCCTAGACTGAAAGATGGATCCAATGAAAGTTTACAACAATGGTTCAGTATATCAATAAAGTCAATCTCAAGTTGCAAATGCTGACAGATACGCAGTTTGTTCAAAGAATTTCAAATTACACAGTGTTTCAAAGTATCTCATATTACACGTTCCTCTTGGCGGCAGAACTTAAATGAACAGCTGGTACTATTCCAAAAGATGTATAGTCTTAAGGTGGCCACACACGATACAATAAAATTATCCGATTTTATGGTAATTCGATAAAAACGATCGGATCTCCTGAAAAAATCTAAAGCTTTTTTTTCATTCGAATGAAAAATCTGATCGGATTTCCCGTTTTCTTCGATTTTTATCGATCCGGAATGCCAGATATTTTTCTTCAATCTTTCTAAAGATTGTCTGTGTTCATGGATGGGGAACTGGCTAATGGACAGAAAACAAAGAGTTGTGGTCAATGGATCGTACTCAAAATGGGAGACTGTTAGCAGTGGGGTCCCACAGGGGTCTGTTCTGGGTCCAGTGCTCTTCAATTTATTTATTAATGACCTAGTAGATGCAGTAGTGAGCAATGTTGCTATTTTTGCAGATGATACAAAATTGTGCAGAATCATCAACTCTCAGGAAGAATTGTGGGTTCCTTGGAAAAAATCCCGGCCAGATTAATATCTGCCCGATATGTTAAAGAAAATGCATTCATTGGGCCCCTAGACTGAAAGATGGATCCAATGAAAGTTTACAACAATGGTTCAGTATATCAATAAAGTCAATCTCAAGTTGCAAATGCTGACATATACGCAGTTTGTTCAAAGAATTTCAAATTACACAGTGTTTCAAAGTATCTCATATTACACGTTCCTCTTGGCGGCAGAACTTAAATGAACAGCTGGTACTATTCCAAAAGATGTATAGTCTTAAGGTGGCCACACACGATACAATAAAATTATCCGATTTTACGGTAATTCGATAAAAACGATCGGATCTCCTGAAAAAATCTAAAGCTTTTTTTTCATTCGAATGAAAAATCTGATCGGATTTCCCGTTTTCTTCGATTTTTATCGATCCGGAATGCCAGATATTTTTCTTCAATCTTTCTAAAGATTGTCTGTGTTCATGGATGGGGAACTGGCTAATGGACAGAAAACAAAGAGTTGTGGTCAATGGATCGTACTCAAAATGGGAGACTGTTAGCAGTGGGGTCCCACAGGGGTCTGTTCTGGGTCCAGTGCTCTTCAATTTATTTATTAATGACCTAGTAGATGCAGTAGTGAGCAATGTTGCTATTTTTGCAGATGATACAAAATTGTGCAGAATCATCAACTCTCAGGAAGATAGTGTCATATTGCAACAGGATCTGGATAGGATGGCTATATGGGCACATACATGGCAGATGAAATTCAATGTTGACAAATGTAAAGTCATGCATTTTGGACGTACCAATGGTCTAGCACCATACAAAATAAATGGGATACAGTTGGGGACATGAAACTTGGAGAAGGACCTAGGAGTACTCATTGACAACAAGTTAAATAATCGTACTCAATGCCAAGCAGCTGCAGCTAAAGCTAACAAAATTTTGGGATGCATTAAAAGGGAAATAAAAACTTGAGATGCTAGCATAATATTGCCCCTGTTTAACTCTCTAGTAAGGCCACATCTGGAATATGGAATTCAGTTCTGGGCACCACATTACAAAAAACATATTGCAGTTTTAGAGAAGGTGCAGAAACGAGCAACAAAATTGATACGAGGGATGGAAGGTCTCACTTATCAAGAAAGGTTAGATAAACTGGGTTTATTTAGTCTAGAGAAAAGACACCTTAGAGGGGATCTAATTAACATGTATAAATACATCAGAGGGCAATATAATAGCTTGGCGGATGAGCTTTTTGTCCCTAGGCCTTTTCAAAGGACTAGAGGACATGATCTGCGCATGGAGGAAAAACGTTTTAGCCATTTATTTAGGAAAGGGTTCTTTACAGTAAGAGTGATTAAGATGTGGAATGCATTGCCACAGGAAGTCGTTATGGCAAACTCTATACCTGCATTTAAAGGGGGCTTAGATGCTTTCCTTGCTTTGAAAGACATCCATGGCTACAATTACTAGGTAATGCCTAATGATGTTGATCCAGGGATTTTATCTGATTGCCATCTGGAGTCAGGAAGGAATTTTTCCCTTTAGGGGCTAATTGGACCATGCCTTGTAAGGGTTTTTTCGCCTTCCTCTGGATCAACAGGGATATGTGAGGGAGCAGGCTGGTGTTGTACTTTATACTGGTTGAACTCGATGGACGTATGTCTTTTTTCAACCAAAATAACTATGTAACTATATAACTATGTATGGTGTGTGTTAGATTGCCAATTTATTAATATACACACCCTAGCAATTTTGTCAGAGTATCCAATCATTTTTATCATAATTGGGGAAAAATTGAACATAGGTGTGTGGTACATTGGTCATATTTTTGAAATGTTACAATCAGTCAGAAAAATTGATTGCAATTCTTAAATTGAACAGATATTTAAAAAATTGTATGGTGTGTGGCCACCTTAAAGGGACTCCGAGCAGTGCAAAAACTATGGAAAGTTTCATACCATTTTGAAGCTCTCTTTCTCCTCTTTCCAACAATATATAAACCGCCGCCCTACGCCTTTCAATTTTCGCTATTTTCGCGAACGAAGTCGCGGCAAACGCAATTTCGATTGCGGAGAAAACTAAAAGGCTTAGGGAGGCGGTTTAGGTGTCGTTGGAAAGAGGAGAAAGAGAGCTTCAAAATGGTATGCATCTTTCCATAGTTACTTGTATTACACAGGACGACTTTTCCCCAAAGTCGGCAGCTGAATGGAGCTGCTGACACTGTGGAAAGTGTCGTCCTGTGTAATACAAGTAACTATGGAAAGATGCATACCATTTTGAAGCTCTCTTTCTCCCCTTTCCAATGACACCTAAACCGCCTCCCTACGCCTTTTAGTTTTCGTTATTTTCACAATCTATATCGCATATCGCATTTGCTGCGACTTCGATCGAGAAAATAGCGAAAACTAAAAGGCGTAGGGTGGCGGTTTACATATCGTTGGAAAGAGGAGAAAGAGAGCTTCAAAATGGTATGCATCTTTCCATAGTTTTTGGAGTGCTCGGAGTCTCTTTAAGGCAAACTGTGCCTGCCCTTGCAAAAAGAGGTTACTGTTATAACCTATTTACGAGTGTTCGCTATCACAGATCCATGCACAGACTTTAACCACTATTGTGACAGCGCTCCTCTTCAAATCGTCTGTAAAGCCAAAAAGAAAAAGTACCACATTGTGCATTATTGTTGCAACAATTTTCCAAACATCATGCATCCACCCAGATATGATAAAAGTGCATCACTGTGCTTCACTCCGTGTGAAATCCACAAACACCCCTTCAAACTAGCAGCTCACCAGATGGACACCACCTCAGATTCCAGGTGGGTCTAACGCATAGCCTTAAGGCCAATAAACTCCACAGCTCCACTTCTTCAGCAGTAAAAAAATCCAGTTTTAATCCACACTCACATGTAAAAGCAGAAAATAAAAACACATAGCGTAATACAGCCTCAATCAATGGGTGCACAAGGCCCGGGCAACTAAGCGCACTTGTGCACCCATTGATTAAGGCTGTATTACGCTATGTGTTTTTATTTTCTACTTTTACATGTGAGTGTGGATTATACTGTACTGTAAGCCCCATACCTACCTACCTATACTGAAAGCCCCTATACCTACCTACCTATACTGAAAGCCCCTCTACCTATACTGAAAGCCCCTCTACCTATACTGAGGACCCCATACCTACCTACCTATACTGAAAGCCCCATACCTACCTATACTGAAAGCCCCTATACCTACCTACCCTGAAAGCCCCATACCTACCTACCTATACTGAAAGCCCCTCTACCTATACTGAAAGCCCCTCTACCTATACTAAAAGCCCCAATACCTACCTACCTATACTGAAAGCCCCATACCTATACCTACCTACCTATATTGAAAGCCCCATACCTACCTACCTATACTGAGGACCCCATACCTACCAACCTATACTGAAAGCCCCTATACCTACCTACCTATACTGAAAGCCCCTATACCTACCTACCTATACTGAAAGACCCACACCTACCTACCTATACTGAAAGCCCCATACCTACCTACCTATACTGAAAGCCCCATTACCTACCTACCTACCTACCTACCTATACCGAGGACTCCATACCTACCTATACTGAGGACCCCATACCCACTTACCTATACTGAAGGCCTCATACCTACCTATACTGAGGACCCCATACCTACCTATAGTGAAGGCCCCATACCTACCTACCTATACTGAGGACCCCATACCTACCTATCTATACTGAAAGCCCCGTACCTACCTACCTATACTGAAAGCCCCATACCTACCTATACTGAAAGCCCCAATATCTACCTACCTATACTGAAAGCCCCTATACCTACCTACCTATACTGAAAGCCCCTATACCTACCTACCTATACTGAAAGACCTACACCTACCTACCTATACTGAAAGCCCCATACCTACCTACCTATACTGAAAACCCCATTACCTACCTACCTACCTATACCGAGGACTCCATACCTACCTATACTGAGGACCCCATACCCACTTACCTATACTGAAGGCCTCATACCTACCTATACTGAGGACCCCATACCTACCTATAGTGAATGCCACATACCTACCTACCTATACTGAGGTCATATGAACCGTCACATTCTGAGGAATATGAATCTGTCATTGTTATGTGGGTGCGGGAAGCGTAAGCTGAGATATGAAAAATGTTATATTTGGTGGACACAAGAAACCCACCCAGAAGTAGGGCTGCTCGAACCCGGAACCGGGAGATACCCGGATAGTTGCTAAAGGCGTGGCTAAAGGGCAGGAAGAGCTGCAGTCTGTGGAGGAGACGTCCTCGGAATATGTTTTATATGCTTATTAATTTGGATGCTTGTGAGTAGCGCTACTTTTATTCGTTCTTAATAAAAAGTTTTTAACACTATAGAAGCTTATTTAGTTGCAGTGGGACTATTTTCCGTGTATGATGAAGAAATACAGGATAAAAATCGGGTGACCAACCAGTGCACACATGTGTTAATAAGCTGTCTGCGACCTGGGCAGCCGATGTTTAAGGTGAGCATGATTCCTTAAGGTGCTGGGTGCACGTTCAGGTACTGAAGGGAAATGTCTTACAGACAGTGATAGTTGAAGGCAAACTAACACTGATATACAGATATAGAATGGTCAGGCAATCGAGTCGGCAACAGATCAGATATGCAAGGTATAAATACAGTAGGCAAAATAGGATTGAGTATTCAGGCAGAGGTCGGCAACAGATCAGATAGGCAAAAGTACAGAATCAGGAGACGGAATCAGAGTAAGTATACAGGCAAGGTCGGCAACATAATAATAATAAGTATCAAGGCCTGAGCTAGTGTGAAATCCCCGGGGTCCTGCTGGTTCAAAGCACACACGGACTGACTATGGTCTGGAGCCTTCACAAGGTTGTGTTAACTAGAACAGACAACGTGAGACTGACAGCATGAAGCTAAGGAAGCCTGGGACGACAGGACAGCCACGTCCCCAACCTGCCCAGCGAATCAAGATCCGGAGGTGGCTCTATGCGTGGCAGCTAACAGCCGGTCAGCTGAAACGCTTCCTAAGGGTATAAGGAGTGCGACGCTGTCCACGCGCACGCCCGCCCTGACTCCACAGCTGACCTGGGCAAGCGCGCCTCCCCGCCAGAGCGCCGCTGATGTCATCAGTGCTGGCGTGGCTGGGTGACCTGGAGGTCCTGGCCGTGCCGCCAGCTGCGCCGCCGGCCGCGCCGCCGGCCGCGCCAGCGAAGGTATGTCTAGCCGAGCTGACATTACCCCTACCCTGAGGCGTGGTCACCGAACATGCCAAAGCAGGTTTATCAGGGTGAGATGCATGAAACTCTGAAATTAGTTCATCAGCATGAAAACTAGAAGCAGGAATCCAGGATCTCTCCTCTGGCCCATAACCCAACAGTGTACCAAATATTGTAAGGAGTTTTCCTGGAATCTAGAATCCTCTCCACCTCGTACTCAGGTTCCACATCAATGAATACAGGAGGAGGAGGAGAAGAGTCAGCATCAGCAGCAGATTTAAGAAGAGAAACATGAAAGGATTTGGTCCCACTCATGGAGGCCGGCAGAGACACTTTATAAGTTACATCATTAATTTTCTCGGAAATGACATAAGGACCTATATATTTAGGACCAAGTTTAGCCGAAGGTTGGCGTAAACCGATATTTTTAGTAGAAACTCAAACTCGATCTCCCGGAAAAAACTCCTTATGAGGCGAGCGATGACGATCAGCTTGTACTTTCTGGGAGGCCACTGCATTCTTTAAATTCTGATTTATGGATGACCAGATCGCTTGCGTCTTTGTCACCCAATCCTCAATGACTGTAAAAAAGGTGTGGAAGAAGACGGAACAAAGGAGAACTTGGGAGACCTCCCAAGACCACTTGAAACAGGGAAAACTTTGAAGAAGCGAAGAAATTGCACCCAATCTTCCTGAAAGTCAGACACATAACATCTAAGAAACTGCTCTAAAGACTGATTGACCCTTTCCGTTTGTCCGTAGTCTGGGGATGGAACCCAGAGGAGAAAGATAAGGTTATACCCAGGTGACGACAAAATCTTTTCCAGAACTGAGAGACAAACTGGACCCCTCTATCGGATACTATGTTTTCCGGAATCCCATGCAGGCAAAAGATGTTTTCAATCAATAGGTCAGCCAATTCTTTGGCAGAAGGCAGTTTTTCCAGTGGTATAAAGTGTGCCATCTTTCTGAATCGATCAACCACCACCCAAATCACAGTTTTCCCCGGGACGGGGTAAGATCCACTATAAAGTCCATGGAAATATGTGTCCATGGAGCATTGGGAACAGGTAAAGGCTGCAGGGTGCCAGCGGGAGCCTTCCTAGAAGGTTTGCTTCGTGCACAGATGGTGCACGCTGCAATGAAGTTCTTACAGTCATCTCGAAAAGAGGGCCACCGGAGGTGACGTAGGAACAATTCCAGAGATCTAGCAACTCCTGGATGACCAGCTAATTTACTACAATTAAACTGTTGCAAAACTGAAAGGTGTAAAGGTAGAGGAACAAAAAAGTAGTTCTGGAGGCTTATCGGGAGGAGCGTCTGTTTGAAACTGGGCCAGTGTCTCCAACAGGTCGTGAGACAACTCTGCCGTGGAGATGACAATATGATCGGGCAAAATATTGGTGGGAGTAGGAGACAGAGATTCTTCTGGTTCAAAACATCGGGACAAGGCGTCAGCCTTCACATTTTTTATACCAGGCTTGTACGTGATAATAAATCTAAAACGAGAAAAGAAGAGGGCCCATCGGGCCTGTCGAGGATTCAAACGTTTAGCACTTTCTATATACTCGAGGTTTTTGTGGTCAGTATAAACAGTAATAATATGTTCTGCCCCTTCCAGCCAATGCCTCCATTCCTCAAACGCCATTTTGACTGCCAACAATTCTCTATTACCGATGTCGTAATTACGTTCAGCTGGAGAGAATTTGCGTGAGAAGAAGGCGCAGGGATGCAAACGTTCAGGCTGACCGGAATATTGGGACAGAAAGGCCCCAACCCCTACTTTAGAGGCATCAACTTCGACCACAAAGGGATCGAAGAACATCTGCATGTTTTAGGATTGGGGCTGAACAGAAGGCCTCATTAAGGGTAGAGAAGGCTCGAATGGCTTCACGGGACCAATTGGCAGGATCAGCTCCTTTCTTAGTCAGATCAGTTAGCGGAGCAACAATGGAAGAAAAATTGCGAATAAACTTGCGATAATAATTCACAAAACCCAAGAACTTCTGAAGGGGTTTTAGACCTAGGGGCTGAGGCCATTCCAGTACTGCCGCGACATTCTATTGATCCATAGAAAGCCCAGGGTCGGAAATGATATACCGCAGGAAGGGAATTTCTTTGACTTCGAATACACATTTCTCTAGCTTGAAATAGAGCGAATTCTCCCTTAATTTTTGTAGTACAAATTTCACATGCTGACGATGTACATCTAAAGAATTGGAGAAAATAAAAATATAGTCTAAATAAACGATGACGAACCTGCCAAGAACATCCCTGAAAATGTCATTTACAAAGTCTTGACAGACTGTGGGAGCGTTGCACATAACTAAATACTCGTAGTGACCATCTTGAGTATTAAAGGCCATCTTCCACTCATCCCCCTGTCTAATCCTGATTAAATTGTATGCCCCTCGGAGATCTAGTTTTGAGAAAATCTGTGCTCCAGCAACTTGGGCAAACAGATCCTCAATGAGGGGTAGGGGATACCTGTTCTTAATAGTAATGATGTTCAAACCCCTATAATCAATACAAGGTTGAAGACCACCATCTTTTTTCTGTACAAAGAAAAACCCTGCTCCCGCTGGAAAATTAGAAGGCCGGAAAAAACCCTTCTCTAAATTTTCTTTAACATATTCTTTCATGGCAGTTTTCCTAGGACCAGACAGGGGGTAGAGACCCCTAGGAGGCATAGTACCAGGTCGTAACTCAATGGGACAATCGAAAGATCTATGAGGTGGAAGTTTATCAGCAGATTGAGGTGAAAATACATCAGAATAATGAGCATACTGCGCAGGCACTCCTCCTAAAACCAACTGAACAGAATGGAGAGGCAAGTTTTGTAGGCAATTCCTCTGACAGAAAGGAGACCAGGAAGTGAGTTGCCCTAAGCGCCAATCAATTTGAGGAGAATGCTTTTGCAACAATAGAGCAGGAAGACATTTTGAGAACATAAAACTGCATTTCTTCGACATGAAAGAAACCAATCTGACAAGTAAGTGGTGCAGTCCGGGAAAGAGGTTGCTTATCCTGTAAGGGACAGTCATCAATTCCCGTTACATACAATTTTTGCTGCATTGGTGTTAAAGGAATATTCCATTTTCCTACAAGGTCAAGATCGATAAAATTTCCTGCTGCACCTGAGTCAATAAAGGCTTGTGAGGAGAACTCAGAATTCTTTAACGAGACACTAATGGGTAGCAGCAACTTATCAAATTTTTGGGGTGTTTGAAGCTCGCCTGGGGGTACACCCCTGATAGAACCTAGGCGGAGGAGTTTCTCGACTTTTTGGCACAATTCTGCACAACATGCCCTTTCTCCCCACAATTTAGACACAAACCCTCCTGTGTCTGTCTTTGTTTCTCCACGTCAGACAATTTGGCGTGACCTAACTGCATAGGTTCGTCAGCATGAATAGGATTTATACTGGGGGTAAAGACAGAACTACGAGAAAATGACCGAGACCTGCTCTGGTGGTGGTAGTAGATTCTGCGGTCAACTTTTATGGCCAGAGAAATGGCCTCGTCTAACGATCGGGGCTCAGGATGACCAATTAATAGTTCTGAGACTTTATCGGACAACCCCATTAAAAACTGGTCAAGCAAAGCATAGTTTTCCCACCTAGAAGCACTTGCCCATTTCCGAAATTCCGCTGCGTACTCTTCAGCAGTGTTACATCCCTGACGGAGACTACAGAGTTTACACACAGCGGTAGCAGCCATATCTGGATCATCGTAAATTATTGCCATAGCGTCAAAGAAGTCTTTAACCAGTGGCGTAGCTAAGGAGCTGTGGGCCCCGATGCAAGTTTTACATTGGGGCCCCCAAAGCACTCTATACATAACAATTGATACAGTGCACCAAAACCTGCCAATGGCAACTACAGTGCCAGAGGTGCAAGAAGGGAATTGGGAACAGTTTGTTAATGATTACCACTATTCAAGGTATCTATAGAAGTCATTATTATGAGCACAGGACCAAAAGAGTGCTATTAATGGAGTGGAGGGATGGCCCTTCGGGGCCCCTCTGGCCCAAGGGCCCCGATGCGGTTGCAACCTCTGCAACCCCTATTGCTACGCCCGTCTTTAACTGATTTAAGAGCTTCATGCTGGGGAGGCAAATTATAGGCCCAAGTCTGGGAATCACCCTGTAGAAGCGTTTTGATCAGGGTGATTCGCTGAAGCTCACTACCTGAGGAAATAGGCCTCATTTCAAAATACGACTGACAATGATTCCTAAAATTACCGAAATCACTCCTTTGCCCTGAGAATTTCTCGGGTAAGGGCATTTTGGGTTCTACCACCGTTGGCATGTGTGGAGCTGCTTGGACTGACTGCTGCGGTTGTAAAGTGCGGACAACCTGCGACAATCCGTCTAATTGCTGCTGTGTGCAGCTACAGTGTTACTCAGATTTGCGACAGCTGTAGTGAGGTTTTGCACTTGTTTGCAAAGTTCTTTCATAATAAATTTGGTCTGTTCTAATGTAACGATCTGCTAGTGTGTGAGGGCACTAGCAGACAGACAACTATCAGACGTTCCCTGAAGGGGAATGTCTTACAGACAGTGATAGTTGAAGGCAAACTAACACATACAGATATAGAATGGTCAGGCAATCGAGTCGGCAACAGATCAGATAGGCAAGGTACAAATACAATAGGCAAAATTGGAGTCAGTATTCAGGCAGAGGTCGGCAACAGATCAGATAGGCTAAGGTACAGAATCAGGAGACAATATCAAGGTAAGTATTCAGGCAGTGGTCGGCAACAGATCAGATAGGCAAAAGTACAGAATCAGGAGACGGAATCAGAGTAAGTATACAGGCAAGGTCGGCAACAGATAATAATAGTAATAATAAGTATCAAGGCCTGAGCTAGTGTGAAATCCCCGGGGTCCTGCCGGTTCAAAGCACACACGGACTGACTATGGTCTGGAGCCTTCACAAGGTTGTGTTAGCTAGAACAGACAATGTGAGACCGACAGCACGAAGCTAAAGAAGCCTGGGACGACAGGACAGCCACGCCCCCAACCTGCCCAGCGAATCAGGATCCGGAGGTAGCTCTATGCGTGTCAGCTGACAGCCGGTCAGTTGAAACACTTCCTAAGGGTATAAGGAGCGTGACGCTGTCCGCGCGCACGCCTGCCCTGTCTCCACAGCTGACCCCTGCAAGTGCGCCTCCACGCCAGAGCGCCGCTGATGTCATCAGTGCTGGCGTGGCTGGGTGACCTGGCGCCGCCGAAGGTATATCTAGCCGAGCTGACAGCATGTCAAGAGGGTATATTACTGTTATTTTTGAAAATATGGGTTTGTAAATAGTGATGGATGCAAAACTGAAAAAAATGCACCTTTATTTCCAAATAAAATATTGGCACCATACATTGTGATAGGGACATAGTTTAAACAGCGTAATGACCGGGACAAATAAAATCTGTAATTTTAAAACTGAATGTAAGGCTTGGTGGTGTATTCTCCACAGTCAGCATGCAACGCATGAGCTGACGTGAAGGAGGTACACACACTAGCACAAGGAAACAGGCTATCCCTAGTATAGTGGAGGGGAGGACTGACTCCAATAGGAGATTGTGGCGCACAGAGCCGGTGCAGATCCGACAGCCACAAACAATACTTTCGCTATAACGTCTCAGCGCAAAGTAGCGCTGAGCGCATAAACCAGAACTGAGGCGATCAGGACAGGTAGACAGAATGAACGCTTGCTAGCTAGCCGCTACTTAGTGACAGCAAGCGTCCAAAACAAGACAGACTGGAATGAGGCAGCCAATGCGTTTGCAGCGATGGCGTGCCTCACAAAGACAGGACAGGATAGTCAGGAAATAGCAGGATCAAGATAGATGAATGTAACACAGACAAATATACAATAAGTATGTTTTTCTAGCCTATTACAATTACAGCTATCAATGAAACTATTTGTAACGTCTGACTAACATATGTATATATCGGCAATGAACCGATATATGACATAAGCAGGAACACTGACTAGGACTGGAGTAATACAGGGAACAGGATTCAGAAGGATTCGTTATCTCTTTGCAGAGATGAACGCAATCCACAAACAGAACCAGGAGCAGGATTGCTTACTCAGCACGGGTGATCACGATACGCGCAAACTACCAAAACGTGCTGGAAAGCTGACTAACTGCACACAGGATATAAACAGTTCGTGTACGTATACATCAGCGACACTGATGTATCAACGTAACACGAATACAAGGAAAATAATAAATGTGCTGGTATGCATATATATTGGCAATGAACCAATATATGATGCAAAGACCAGCAAAGTATCTTTAGAACAAGAAACACGATCGGGGGCTGAAGCAACAGCAAGACAGGCTTAAACTGAAGCTATGATAACCCGAGGAGTCCTGCAGGAAGCAGATCTTTATACTGAGGTCATCCAATGGGAGCAGACATGCAGATTCCCACACAGGTGAATGATAATCAGTCACAAGCTGACAGCAGGGTAAGGCAGACAAAGCTATGCAGCTTGCATGGAAAGAGATCAGAACTGCCTGAGCTGCAGCACTACTACTTCCAGCAATACCTGCTGCAGCAGCGATCATGACAGTACCCCCGCCCTTAAAGGCGGATACCAGACGCCTCTCAAAACTGACCTTCCCAAGGAGACAACCTAACTGATAATTCATGATGACCGGGACAGCCCGGCAAGACCAAATTCCAGAATCAGTCATCACAAGACTGGACCCATCAGAACCAGAACCCACAGAACCATGCCCATCAGTACTACAAGTCTCAGTCTGACACCCATCAGAACCATGATTTCCAGAAGAAAGCCCCCCGAAGCTCTCTGAGCGATACCCACTGCCTTCCAGGGACCGTCCAAAAATGCCAAAGCCTTTGCAATGCCCACCGGAACTGTCTTTACCAACACAAAACCCACTGTTGAACCAGTCCAAGGTACCAGGACAAGCTTCCTCAGAGATCTCCCAGAACACTTTAAAGCTCCAAAGAGATCCCAAAAGGTCAGAACGCCCTTTAGGCTCACATGGAGAACTATCAAGAATCCCCATGGAACTTATGGCAATTCCCGAGTCAGGGCTACAAGGACAAACATCAAGATCAGGGCTTTCAGGGACCAGAACCATCTCTGGGCATGCAGGCAGACTGGCAACATCAGGACATGTCTCCCCTAAGGAAGCATCTGAGTACGCTAACACCTTAGACACACTTGGGAATTCTGGCACACAAAGCACATCTGGGCACACTGGTACAAGAGAAACTTCTGGGCATATCAAGGAACTGTGAACCTCAGGGTCAGCCAAGATAGGACCGAAACCAGGACTGGACAAAAATTCATCATGACTAGACTTCACAAGCACTGGACTCTCACTAAAGAATGCAGGAACAGACTTGGATGTCGCTGATTCTAGCAAGGTTATTAACAAATCAGGTTCAGGGGCATAAACAAGACAGGACAAGTCTTCTGATGTATGAACTGAGCTAGATAGGAATTCCACAACTTCCTCTGGACTGGACAGAGACTCATCTAGTACCTGGGATTGGGGCTCCAAAGTAGCTGCAAAACAAGTCAATATTACAGCATCCCCCACTGAACTGGGCAAATCTGAGGAATTCCCTGGACAGGAAGGGAACTCCGGAATCTCTGCCACACCGGCCAGAGAATCAGAATTTTCCAAAATACCAGGCGGGTTTTCAGGAACACTTACTAAATCAGACTGAAATTCTGAGACTTCTGTTATTTTGACCAGAGAATCAGAATTATCCATGTTACAGGGCAAGACTTCTGAAACATTCAGAGGACAGGGCTGGAGTTCCTCGGCTGTTACAACACTGGAGAGGGACTCAACAACATTGGTTAAATCAGACTGTGTACAGGGCAAGGTATCTAAAACACTTGCTGACGAGGACAATATTTCAATGACTTCTGCTTCATTAGACAAAAATTCATCAAGTTTATTTAGAGTGGACTTTAATTCTAAGACAGCTGCTAAACAAGTGAATATTGCTGCAACACCCACTGAGGTAAGCAGTGCCTCAGAGTCTTCTGCTAGAGGGTTTGAAGTATCCAAAGTACTGGGTGAAGCATAGGACTCTGTGACTCCAGCTTCACTGGACAGGATCACTGAACAATCCATATTGCAGGGCAAAACCATGGAAGCACCTGCTGGACAGCATAAGGATTCTGTGACCTGAGATCTACTGCACAATTCATGGTACAGGGCAAATTTACTGGAACATTTTCTGAACAAGGTAATAATTCTGCGATTTCAGGTTCACATAGCAGATGCTCTGAGCTATTCACGATACAGGGCAAATTTACTGGAACATTTTCTGAACAAGGTAATAATTCTGCGATTTCAGGTTCACATAGCAGATGCTCTGAGCTATTCACAAAACTAGAGCGAGGTGTAGAAACAGGAAGATCAAGACACAATGTTTGCGCATCTGAATCACCATTCATTTGTAAAATTGGGAAATTCAGATGCTGGGGTTCTGAGGTTTCTAGGCAGGATTGCTGGGACTCAGAAGATAATGTAATGCATCTATTGGCATCTGCTGGATCAGACAGGAGTTGAACTATATTAACACAGGTAATTTCTGCAGAAGTGTTTGCAGAGGCAGGCAAGATTTTTCTAATGTCTGTTTCACTGAACAAAGAGTCATGAGTACTGGCTAGGCTGGACTCAGAAGTCAGCAGGACCTCTGGATTCTCTGCTGAGAAATTTGTGCAGGGCAAGGTTAAGAAAGTATCAGTGGCTTCTGTTTTACTGGGAAGTAACACTGAGTTATCCATGGTACAGGGTGGAATTGCAGGAACTTCAATTTCACACAAAAAGAGCTCCGAATCACCTGCTGAATCAGCCAAAGGTGCTGAAGCAGGCGGGTCAGAACGCCAAATTTGCGAATTCGGAGTCACATAAAAATCATCCAAAATCAGTTTCCACACATCAATCAATGGAGCCACAAAGTCATACCTACACACACCAATCTCTATTAGGTTATAGGCCGACTTAATGCATGCATTCAATACGAATTCACTTTTTGCACTGTAAAATTGACAAAATGAACCTGAATCATTCTTCCATTCACAGACCAGGGCTTCCATCTCTACCTTCTCGAATGGGGGATCCCATGCATACTTAGCTGAACATTCAGGCTGATCACAGTTTGCAGATATGATTGTGGCAGGGACATGTATTGGGTTAATTAGCAGGTGATTGGCAGATTCCTTATTCTTAACAATCTCCAATACCTGTAGCAAGTGTTGAACTGTAGTGTATGCAAACTTCCCTTGCTTCACAAATAAGTTGATTTGTTCAATACTCTGTAATATCTCCTCATAATCATACTCAGATAATTCTTTTAAACAAAAATCTTTATTTTCCCTAGCCAGTGATGAAAGTTCATTAGTAGTTTCATAAGTCCATTTAACTCCCCTGAAAGACAATTGCATTTTATTATCTGTTAATGGCAGAATCTCATTATAGGTCTCAGTCGCTAAGGATAACGACTCTGCAGATCGGACGCGTTTCTTAGAACGTTTGCGTTTTGCCTTAGACCCTGCTGCCTTTGGTGATTTATTCAAAGCTGCAGGAAAATTATCAGGAACACTCTCTGCTTGCTGATCATTTTTGCAAGCAATTGAAGGAGCAGCTGATTGGCCTGCTGCCAGGAGTTCATTAAAAGGGTAAGGCAAATTAGTTTTGCGCAGCCAGTTATGGATCACAAACGCTAGAAATTCCAGCGGTCTCTCTTTCAAATTGGTATGATTGAGGACATCAAATGCCCACTGAAACAATTCCCCTTTAAACAAAATATAACTTAGCTGGAGTGCCCAGGTTGAAACAGGAGTCGCTTGGAGATCGGGATTGGCCAGGAACCTGGCACATTCAGAGAAAAACTCATTTTCTGTTTCAGAGTTAAGTTCTTCAAATTTCTTAAAGGAACAGGAACTATAATTAACAGTGTCATACTTTCTGGGAATCCCCCCCACAATGGGGATTGGTAATGGGGTTATCATAATGTAAGGCTTGGTGGTGTATTCTCCACAGTCAGCATGCAACGCATGAGCTGACGTGAAGGAGGTACACACACTAGCACAAGGAAACAGGCTATCCCTAGTATAGTGGAGGGGAGGACTGACTCCAATAGGAGATTGTGGCGCACAGAGCCGGTGCAGATCCGACAGCCACAAACAATACTTTCGCTATAACGTCTCAGCGCAAAGTAGCGCTGAGCGCATAAACCAGAACTGAGGCGATCAGGACAGGTAGACAGAATGAACGCTTGCTAGCTAGCCGCTACTTAGTGACAGCAAGCGTCCAAAACAAGACAGACTGGAATGAGGCAGCCAATGCGTTTGCAGCGATGGCGTGCCTCACAAAGACAGGACAGGATAGTCAGGAAATAGCAGGATCAAGATAGATGAATGTAACACAGACAAATATACAATAAGTATGTTTTCCTAGCGTATTACAATTACAGCTATCAATGAAACTATTTGTAACGTCTGACTAACATATGTATATATCGGCAATGAACCGATATATGACATAAGCAGGAACACTGACTAGGACTGGAGTAATACAGGGAACAGGACTCAGAAGGATTCGCTATCTCTTCGCAGAGATGAACGCAATCCACAAACAGTAACAGAACAGGATTCAGAAGGATTCGTTATCTCTTTGCAGAGATGAACACAATCCACAAACAGAACCAGGAGCAGGATTGCTTACTCAGCACGGGTAATCACGATACGCGCAAACTACCAAAACGTGCTGGAAAGCTGACTAACTGCACACAGGATATAAACAGTTCGTGTACGTATACATCAGCGACACTGATGTATCAACGTAACACGAATACAAGGAAAATAATAAATGTGCTGGTATGCATATATATTGGCAATGAACCAATATATGATGCAAAGACCAGCAAAGTATCTTTAGAACAAGAAACACGATCGGGGGCTGAAGCAACAGCAAGACAGGCTTAAACTGAAGCTATGATAACCCAAGGAGTCCTGCAGGAAGCAGATCTTTATACTGAGGTCATCCAATGGGAGCAGACATGCAGATTCCCACACAGGTGAATGATAATCAGTCACAAGCTGACAGCAGGGAAAGGCAGACAAAGCTATGCAGCTTGCATGGAAAGAGATCAGAACTGCCTGAGCTGCAGCACTACTACTTCCAGCAATACCTGCTGCAGCAGCGATCATGACACTATAATGGCCAAAAACTGAGAAATAATGATTTGTTTTCCATTCTTTTCTTATTATTTCAATTAAAATGCGTTTAGAATAAATTAATTTTTAGCAAAATTTACTACCCAAAGAAAGCCTAATTGGTGGCGAAAAAAACAAGCTATAGATCATTTTGTTGTGATAAGTAGTGATACAATTTTTGACGAATGAAAGGGAGGAGTGCTGAAAGGCGAAAATTGCTCTGGTCCATAAGGAAAAGAAAAGTCAGTGGTAAAGCGGTTACCATAGATCGGAAAGGTGGGAAAAATCAGATCCATTTTGTCATAAAGTGTCAAGTGTGTAAGGTTGTATGAAAGTAATTTGACCCAATTTTAACCACTTAAGCCCGAAGGGTTGAAATTTTTTTACATCCGAGCAACTTTCACCCCCCATTCATTTGCCAATAACTTTATCACTACTCATCACAATTAATTGATCTATATCTTGTTTTTTCCGCCACCAATTAGGCTTTCTGTGGGTGGTATATTTTGCTAAGAGCCACTTTACTGTAAATGCATTTTAACAGGAAGAATAAGAAAAAAATGGAAAAAATTCATTATTTCTCAGTTTTCAGCCATTATAGTTTTAAAATAATACATGCCTCCATAATTAAAACTCACGTATTGTATTTGCCCATATGCCCTGGGTATTTCACCGTTAAAATTATGTCCCTATCACAATGTATGGCGACAATATTTTATTTGGAAATAAAGGTGCATTTTTTCCGTTTTGCGTCCATCACTGTTTAGAAGCCCATAATTTATTAAATCATATTGATATACTCCTTTGACATGAATATTTAAAAAGTTCAGACCCTTAGGTAACTATTTATGTTTTTTTTTTCTTTTTATTATTGTAATTTTTTTTTATTTTTAATTTAAACTTGTATGTGGGTATTTTTTGGTGTGGGAGGTAAACAGGGTTTTTTTTTAATATATTTATAGGTTTATTCTTAAAACTTTTTTTTTTTAGGTGTAATTTGCTATTTGGCCACAAGATGGCCAGAATCAAAAAGTCCTGGGAGCGATCGATCTCGCTCCCAGGCAGAAGAAAGGAGACCAGAGCTCAGAAAAGCCGCAGCGTCTGAAGAGACGCTGTCGGCTTTTCTCCGGGTGGGTCCGATCAGCGAAAGGTATTTATAATCCCTTTCACTGATCGGTGGGCTAGCGGCCAGCAGCGGGGGCGCGCACGGGGGGGCCCGCGGGCGCGCGCGCGACCCGCGGGAGTGCGCGCAGCCCAACTGGACGAGAAATCTCGTCCAGTTGGGCTTAAGTGGTTAAAGAGAGACTGAAGCGAGTATAAAACTCGCTTCAGCTCTTATATTCAGCAGGGGCATGTGTGCCCCTGCTAAAACGCTGCTATCCCGCGGCTAAACGGGGGTCCCTTACCCCCCAAATCCCCTCGTCTACTCACGGGGATCTCTTCCTGTTTGAGGCAGGGCTAATGCACGGAGCCCTGCCTCACACGCGACTATCAGCGCGTATCTCCGCCTCTCCCCCGCCCCTCTCAGTCTTCCTTCGCTGAGAGAGGCGGGGGAGAGGCGGCGATGCGCCGCTGATAGACGGCGTTGTGAGGCAGGGCTGCATCCGTTAGCCCTGCCTCAACAGCAGCAAAATCTACGACCAAGTTGGTCATTGATTTTGCAGGGGGGGATTTGGGGGGTAAGGGACCCCTGTTCAGCCGTGGGATAGCGGCGTTTTAGCAGGGGCACACATGCCCCTGCTGAATATAAGCTCTGAAGCGAGATTTATTCTCGCTTCAGAGTCTCTTTAAGTTTACATTCAAGAATAAACTTTGTCAAACTGACACATTAGATTAAATATATTTGTTTAGTCAGTGTAATAAATGTAGTGTTGTTGATTAAAATAAATGAGGAACAGATTTGTTAATATAAGATATATTAAAGAGAACCGGAGGTGTGTTTAAAGAATGTTATCTGCATACAGAGGCTGGATCTGCCTATACAGCCCAGCCTCTGTTGCTATACCAAACCCCACTAAGGTCCCCCTGCACTCTGCAATCCCTCATAAATCACAGCCGTGCTGTGAGGCTGTGTTTACATCTGTAGTGTCAGTCTCCGCTGCTCCCCCGCCTCCTGCATAGCTCCAGTCCCTGCCCCCGTCCCTTCCCTCCAATCAGCAGGGAGGGAAGGGATGCAGGCGGGGACTGGAGTTCTGCAGGAGGCGGGGAGAGCAGCAGACTGACACTATAGAGATAAACACAGCCAGCTCTGACAAGCTGTTTGTCAGCAGTGTGGCTGTGATTTATGAGGGATTGCAGAGTGCAGGGGAGCTTAGGGGGGTTTGGGATAGCAACAGAGGCTGGGCTGTATAGGCAGATCCAGCCTCTGTATGCAGATATTCTTCAAACCCACTTCGGGTTGTCTTTAAGGTTGTTCGTGTTGTGCTATACACTTTTATAAATAAAAATTGATATCTCATTACATATAATTCAGTGTTCTCCCCAGGCCCTTTTAGCCGGGTGCTCCACCTGGCTAGTTTTGGTGACCACCCAGCTGTCATCGGCTCACGTTCTCCTCTGCTGTAAGCAGAGAAGCGCCGACCTAGCATTCTGTTATCACGCCCCACCTGGCTACTTTTTCATGCCACCCGGCTACTTTTTCATGCCACCCGGCTGGAAATAATTTCTGGGGAGAACACTG
Organism: Hyperolius riggenbachi; assembly: GCF_040937935.1. Lineage (NCBI taxonomy): Eukaryota > Metazoa > Chordata > Amphibia > Anura > Hyperoliidae > Hyperolius > Hyperolius riggenbachi. The sequence continues at coordinate 350,079,983 of NC_090649.1, read as the reverse complement.
TAATTCATATATTTTATTCAATCGTTTTTGTTGTGAGTGTGTCAAAATTGAACATACATATGTGGCAAATTGGTTACAAGAGTCTAATTTTTCATTTGGTTAAAAAAAAATCAAAATTTTAGAATTGAAAAAAAAAATTAAATTGTAATGTTCGTGTCCAACAGAAGGTCTTCCTCAGTGTCAGGGGAGTAGCAATAGGGGTTGCAGAGGTTGTTACCGCATCAGGGCCCTTGGGCCAGAGGGGCCCTTCCTAAACTACAGTATTAGCTCTCTATTGATCCTATGCTTATAATAATCACTTCTATAGATGCTTTGAATAGTGGTAATCGTTAACAAACTGTTCCCCATCCCCTTCTAGTACCTCTGACACTGTAGTTGCCATTGGTAAGTTTTGGTGCATCGTATCAGTTGTTATCTATAGAGTGCTTGGGGGGCCCCATTGTAAAACTTGCATCAGGGGCAGGGCCCACAGCTCCTTAGCTACACCACTGCTTAGTGTTATAGGTCTTCCACATTTCCGAGACATAATAGACTGACTACTTGTGAACCTTGGACACATTCTCAAGGATGCCCACTTAGAGAGGACACTGGAATGCTGGGACCTACTATGAAATTGACACTGGAACGGTGGAATGTACAGGTGTACACGCATTCAGCTTTTGAAAAGGAATGCGGATGTCTCTAGGGGCTGCAACTTCAGTGGGCCCATAATCTGCAAGTGCTTATTACATCTGTTTATGCATTCAACGTTTGTACAGGCAATTTCTGACAAAAGCTTCCTTTATTAAAACCAAATCAAATCCAGACTATCCTTTAATCATTGCTTTCTTTTCTTTTTTCGTATTGTTTATAGCGCTGCGTAAACGAACGAAATAACCTGCTGCACCATCCAAGTAACGCCGTTCAGTAACCATAGTAATGGCGCTGAACACACCCATCTTAACCGGCAACACTCTCTGTGTTTTTCTGATTGGCTGACCAGTCAGAGTTTAACCTTTACCCCATGACCCGATGAAACTCCTCGTTTCCTGCTTGTTGGCTTTGTAGAAGAATGCCTAGCCAAAAGGAGAGTAGAGATATAGGGAGGGACACATTAACGCTGCAGGCAAGCTGACAGAAGACTGCACGAAGGCGACAGCGTGGGAGGAGGAGCAGAAAAAAGAAAAAGGCAGGAAGGAAGGAGAGAAAGAAAAAGGAAGGAAGAAGAGAAAGAAAAAGGAAGGAAGGAGAGAAAGTGAACGGTAGTAGAAGGATTATTTGCTATAAGAAGGACTATCCACAACCGTCTTTACTTGGTCTGACAGAAATGAGGAGAAAATCTCGTATTTTGTTGTGTTTCGCCTTTTTGTGGGTGCTTGGAATCGCCTATTATATGTATTCTGGCAGCTCCGTCAGCAACCGAAAGGTAATGAACTGCAGTGTATTTGATGGCGATTGATACAAAAACTACAACCGTTACCGAGTTTGTACTTTATTCTGTCTCTTTGGCCAGCGTCAGCTCGTTTTCTGAACCGCAGCACCGTTAGGAAGGAATAACTCTTGTAATCAGAAGCATTTAATTGTATATTTTTTTTTCACTTCCTGTCTTGAGTTATTTGGTTAAATTAATAGTACATTGGAGTTTAATACAGTATTAGGGAAAATGCTAACTAACGTTGTGCAACCTTATTTACCTGTCTGTAGAGCTCATTTTAATGCATCAGGCCCGGCCTAGATAGTCCCAGGAGTCATTTGTAGTATTGCCACTTTTTGCTTCACCATACATAAATCGTATGACTGGCCAATTATTATTTGTAAACTGCTAACGTATTTATGCAGCACTGTACAATGGGGGATGTTCATTACAGAAGTGTTAGTATGGTTTAGGTGACCTAGCTGGAAATCTTTAATAGGGAAATTTCGCAAATGTGATTGGTTGCTGTTTTAGCTGTTCTCCAATGGCAATGCTCTGTACAACTTTTTGGGTTGCAGTAAGTAGTAATAACTACACCACTGCAATTTGTGCAGTTACAACACTTCAAGTTGTAAAGGGTGCTGTTATCGAGAACAGTTCAAACAGCAACCAATCATGTTTGCAAAATGTCCCCATGAGGTTCCAGCTGGGGCACCCAAGGTTGTTTAACCAAAAGCATTCCAGGCCATTGCCTGGAGTGCCATTGGTCCTGGTAGGTGCCATGCCCCTGGTTTAAGCCCTGTCCCCAAACAAAGCTACACCTACTGTGGGTGTTCCATCAACTGCTTCTGCTGTGCATCGCTGGTCCCAGAGGAGCGGACACCACATGGTCTGGGTTGTGTATGTTGCGGGCAGTCTCCATTGTGTCACTCTGTGCTACCTCTCTCCCTCTCACATGCATCCCTCTGTCTCCCTGCGCCACCTCTGACCCTGCTAACCCCCCCAACGTGGGTCATTCTGTCCCCTTTGATCTTCTATCCCCCTGTGCCTCCTTCGTTCCCCTTGCGCCACTATCTTTACCCGTCCCCTCCTGCGATCTCCCAGCCCAGTGTGTAAATACAGAGCATAGCACAGCAGAGGTTGTGCTCTCGCCTCCTGCAACATTGTCCTAGGTACACATTATACGTAGCCAGACTGCAAGTGCAAAACTGGAATGATTCCATCATTAATTAATAACTATACACAAAGATATACATTAGCTGGCAAATAAATGCATCTGGCAGCTTAGCTCAGTGTTCTCCCTAGAATCAAACAGCTGGGCGGCCCACCCACCTAAAATAAACCACCGCCCGGCTGCCACCACATGCCGAGATCTCTTGCAAATGATAGAAGCCAGCGCTGTTCTATGCTCCTCTGTGTAGGAGTTCTTGCTTTTCCCGGTGGGCTTGTATAGTTATTGGCTTGCATGGTAATAGGCGGGGCCATTACTGCAGACTGCAGAGCTCTCCTCCAGAAACGAGGTGCGTGCAGTGTGCCTGCCCAAACTCAAAGCAGGGACATAGAGCCTGTACAGCCAGGCGTGGACTGGCAAGGGGGAAAAGAGAGATCTCTCACCCCCCCCCCCCCCCCCACCCAACGCATCCCCCTAAAACAATTAAGGCCGACCAGGCTGGAGCCAAATTTAAATGTGTTTCTGCATTAGTGTGACTGCTCGTTTTAGTCCCACCCCAGTGGGACTAAATCTGATGTGCCTGAAGACCTTAGCGACCGATCATCAGCTGCTGCCAAAGGTGATTCTTCCCCTGCAGATATGCAGGCTAGGACACAGCCAGACAGAGTCAATGGAGCAGGGGACTGGAGAAGAAGCCATCAGGATGGCACAAGAGTGACTCGGTGAGTCCTCTCTCTAAATGACTTGTGCGCTTCCTGGTGATTTATGACCAGCCAGCCGCAGCCTTCCCTGAAGTTGCAGTCTCCTGTCTTGTGTGTCACATTGGCTGGACAGGGGACCTGACAAAAGTCACCTTTTCTGTGCAATAAAGTTAGCTTAGAAGAGCCAGGCTGACAAGCTGCGGTTTGATTGCTGGGATAGACAGACTGAGCCATCAGCATAGTCAGGTGGTCAGCTTACCTTTCTCTCACACATAAAACCTTACAGCTTCTGCATTCTTGTAAAGCAGGGTTAACAGGATGGCTTCCAGATTTGAATACTGTTCCTGTAAATGTTAATGGGTAAATTATGCATGCATTGGTGGTGTGAAATGCGTGCTCATAATTATTGCATTTCAAATACATGTTCAGTGTTCTCCCCAGAATTTGTTTTCAGCCAGGTGGCATGAAAAAGTAGCTGGGTGGGTGAAGCACCCTTTTCTACTTGGAAGCTTGATTGCAATCGCGCTGTGTTCACGCAACCTACAATTTCCACTACCCGTGATTGTGCCGTATAGCTGCCGGGAACAGAGCACGATCGCCTGACTATTGCGATTCGTAAAAAAATAATGTATGCTAGTGGGAAATGAGCACTGCGATTTACATGTTATCGCTGTGCTCATGGGTTTGATAAGGCTGTGTAAAACTTAAAGCTATAAGCTTGCTATACACCAGTGGTTCTGGATGCTTGCTTGGCTTAACAAGGGCGAAAAGGGATAATTTGCATATTCAGTAGAGCATTGTGGGTAACCACAAATGTTCACTTATAACTGAATTATTGCAAATTTCCTTCTGTTTTATGAAGGCAAATTACACCAAGCTTTGCTTTTTTTAGTAGGAGGGCTTTTTGGTTCCTTTTATCCCTCTATACATTCCTAGTGGTTTGGGTCACCCTGAGCTGCTTGGTTACTCTCTCATGGGGGGGATAGACTTAGCTGGGGCTTCTTCCAGCAGTCTATCAGGTCCATTGCTGTAGTTCCAATCAGGTCCCTTGCTGTAGTTTAATCTTCCAAATGATTAAACTACGCAATTGATGAGTGCTCCGGACTACAGGAGCATGAGAGAGAGGTGCACAGATGAGACTTTGCATGCACAGTAGTCTGTGACCAGCTGTGGTTGGGATGTTTTGGAGGGGACAGCAGCAGCCTGGAGGGCAGCGAAATCACAGAAAGGGACCAGATAAGTCTGCTAGGGGTTTGAAGAAGCCCCAGCTAAGTAAATCTAATCTCTTCACCCCCCCCCCCCCCCCACCCAGCTCAAATGTCCTTTTAAGGTATTATGAGTTTTAGGGTGGCACACTTTTTTATCTTGACTTTTTATCTTTGCATTGATACACACTGCTCCCTATTAAGGTACTACATTCCATTAGTGACTTCTCCTTTAATTACTAAGAAGTGATTAATACTGTGCTCCGTGTGCTACTTGGTTGCTGGAAGTTAATTTACCTGGGTGCCTGGTAAAGTTGAAAGAGTTAATTAGAGCAGAGTCCATGTTTTGCAGAAAAAAAATAAACATTCACAGGTGAGGTAATTAGTGTCTCAGCAGAGCTGATTAACTCCCTCTGTGGATTTCCACAAAACATGCACTGTTGGTGGGCCTGGAGGACAGGGTTGGGGAACACTGAATTAGAGGACCTCTGGGCGTGCTGGAGTGACTTGACTGAGCTTTCACTGTGTAACGTCACGCTGCCGTGCACTCTGCCCGTCCGTACTGCTTCTGCATGAAGAGCATGGAGGATCTCTCCTCCCTGGTGTGATGATGGCGGCTGCTACTACTGGCTGGAGTTGTGAGGGGAAGGGAGCACTCTTTCTCTGTTGTTACTGGATGGAGGGAGGCACCAATGAGTAAACACGCTGATTGAAGAGAGGGAAGGAAAGACAGCCTTCAGCTATCCGGAACCTAACGCACGCATGTAATAAAACTGCGTAATCGGGTCTCTGGTGGATGGACGCCTGGCTAATTATGCCACAGCTGAATTTTACCCGGGTGACTGCCAATCTTACCTGGGTGGCATGCCCGGCTAATATGCTCTGGGGAGAACACTGATGTTGTTTCATAAGGATGTTATTCCTGGGGGGGACATGAGGTATTGCAGATAGTGTACAGGGGCTATATATGATCATTATCAGTTATATACGCACGGTGGCGTAGTGGTTAGTGCTCACGCCTTGCAACGCTGGGCCCCCAATTCAAATCCCAGCCAGGTCAACATCTACAAGGAGTTTGTATGTTCTCCCCGTGCCTGCGTGGGTTTCCCTGAACAATCCGGTTTCTTCCCACATCCCAAAAACATACAGATAAGTTAATTGGCTTCCACTTAAATTGGCCCTAGACTATGATACATGCACTACACGATACATACATCCATATAAGACTATGGTAGAGACTAGATTGTGAGCCCCTCTGAGGGACAGTTAGTGACAAGACAATATTCTCTGTACAGTGCTGCGTAATATGTCGGTGCTATATAAATACTAAAATAAATAAAAAATAAATATGGCCCCTACACACAATCTGCAATACAACCCCTCCCCTTCCCGCAGGAAATGACATCCAAGTAAGCCATGTGATATTGAATAATCATGAGCAGGGACGCTGAAGGCTGTGTATAATAAAGGTGACCATACATCAGGCGACTTGGCGGCCGATCAACCATCTGATTCGATTACTATAATTGAAATGGATGAAAATGTGTGGTGCAAAGTGCATGCCCGATCAACACTGTGGCCAATTTCAGGGCGAAATTGGTAACATGTATCTGTCGGACATTGTGCAAGATGACTGGTCGCCATAGTAGAGCGAGTGAGTGGAGATAACAGCGAGTGACGGAACACGATGAAACCACAGCGCTTGTCCCCTTAGTGTATAAATGTGCATTTATATATTACCTGTCCTGTCACCCACCGCGAAGTGCCCATCTGTCTTCTGGTTCATCCGCTTCCATTTGCGCCTCATACACCGCCAGTGTATAACGCACATGTGACGTCAAACAATCCTACCCGACTACTTTTTCATGCCATATAAGTACAAGGATATATAGTAAAAAAATATTTTTGAAGAGACAAAAAAGTTTCAAGATCTTAAATTTTAATGTAATAAAAAGTTAATTTATAAAAACAGAGTTCACAAATCTTCAAGCGAATTCATCTTTGCAAACAACATCCCATTATCAAGTACCAAAAACATATGTTGAAATATGCAATTGTTTAAAAAGCCTTTTTTTTCAGTTGGCGCAGGAAGAACAGCCTCTGCTGTGACTTCTTCTGAATTCTGGTGGAGTTTTGCCCCCATTTCAGATCGTTTGTGAGAGTTGTGCCAAGGAATCGAATGGATGGTACTCTAGAGACCTCTGTTTCGCCTATGTGGGCTAGTGGGAGAGGAGGGGGGTGCCTCCTGAAATCTACAACCAGTTCGACTGTCTTAGCTGCCTTAAGTACTAGGTTGTTATCCCTGCACCAGTTGCAGATTCTCTCAACTTCACTGCGGTACTCGTGCTCTCTGTTGCTGCCGATAAGGCCAATGATGGTAGTGTCATCCGCAAATTTGATGACCTTCACTGAGCCCGCAATTGAGGTACAGTTGTTAGTGTACAAAGAGAACAGGAGTGGGGACAGTGCACAACCTTGTGGGGCACCCGTATTTGTGGTTCTCACGCTGGAGGAGCAGCTTCCGAGTTTGATTTGTTGCGTTCTCCTTGACAGGAAGTCCTTGACCCATGCACGAAGGGAGGGATCGACTCCGAGCTGCGTCAGGTTGCTGAGCAGGATCTCTGGGCAGATAGTGTTGAATGCTGAGCTAAAGTCCAAAAACTGTATCCTGGCATAGGAGTCAGGTCTGTCTAGGTGCTCTGTGATGTACGCCAGGCTGACATTAATGGCATTTCCAACGGACCTGTTTGCCCTATATGCGAATTGGAGCTGGTCAAGGAGGGCGTTGGTAGTTGGGCGAGGACCAGTCGCTCGAGGATCTTAATGATGTTGGAGGTTAGGGCCACAGGTCTGAAGTTATTGAGATACGTGCTGCCTGTTATTTTTTTTTGTTTGTTTTTGTTTTGGGACGGATATAATTGTCGACCTCTTGAAGCAGGACCTTCTGATAATGACCGCTTGAATAAGGAGGTAAGCACAGGGGATAGCTGTTCTGCGCAGGTTCTTAGGCAGATCGATGACACACCATCTGGGCCAGAGGCCTTCCTGGGGTTCAGCTTGTGGAGGTGTCAGAACTTCAACTTCCTGGACTACGACTGGCTCCGAGGCCTCAGGTTCCCCCAAGGGTGGGACTGCAAGATGTTTGGACTGGAGTTCAAATCTGCAGTAAAATTCATTGAGCTTTTCTGCCAGTTGGAGGCTGGGGGCCATCATGGGTTGGGGGGTCAGTTTGAAATTTGTGGCTTCTCTAAGGCCTTTCCATACCTCCCGTGTATTGTTGGACTGGAGGCAGTGCCCCAACTTCTCAGAGTAAGCCCTTTTTGCAGCCCGCAGTTCACGTTTAAGGGCATTTCTGGTCTCTCTAAACTCTGGTGAGACAGACTTATGGGCTTCCTCCTTGAGTTTTCGGAGCCTGCGCAGCTTGTTTTTGAACCAAGGTTTGTTATTGGGGAAGATCTTGAAGGTCTTGGTTGGGATACATGTTTCATCGCAGAAGCTGATGTAAGAGGTGACATTTTCTGCCCATTCATCTAGAGTGGATGCCTCCAGGGTGGTCCAGTCGGTAGAATCGAAGCAGCACACAAGTGATTTCTCCCCCTCCCCCACCAACAGAGCTCTCTGTTGGTGAGGTCAGATCGCCACCCGAATGTATGTTTGTTTATTTATTTGTTTATTAAAAAAACAAACAAACAGACATTTCTAATTCTTTTTCTCCTTGTCCCCAAATTGCGGTGCTGCACATGCTAATTAGAAGGCAGTTTCGCCGTCTAACAGTCTCCGAGCTCCGCTGCGCCTACCAAGCAGGAGATGCGCGCTCACCGTGCATGCGATTTCCTGCAAAACAAAGCCCCAGGACTTTATGCCGATTGGCGTTAGGTCCTGTAGATGCGGCCACGCCCACCGGCGTGACGCGGTTGGGAAGCAGGTAAGCGACATGGTGGGCGATCGACCGTCCAATTCGATTATTATAATCGAATTAGGTGAAAATCTGTAAATCGGTACTGCCAAGTGCATTCTGGGACGGAAATTGGTCGATTGCGCATGCCGCAAGATGTCGAGCTGAAGTTGGTTGGTCGGGATGGGAAGATACGGCAGTGATTGCTGGAACGAGTGATGAGATGATGAAACCCCCGCCGCTACTGCCGCAATGTATAAATGTGTGTTTCTCTCTCTTCCAATGTGTGCATTTATAGGTTACCTGTTCTGTAGCAGCCTCCACGCGGTGTCTGTAATCCCCAGGCGGCTATCCGTACACGGATGATGTCGGTGCATAGCGTCTGACGTCAGACACTATGCTCCAGTGGTGTGTACGGATAGCCGCCCAGAGAATTACGGACACTGCACAAAGGCTGCTACAGGACAGCTGTAAATGCACACACTGGGGAGGCACATTATACATTGTGGCAGCGACTGTGTGGACTCAGCCAATTCCCTGAAGATTTCATCAGGGCTGTGGAGTCGGTACAAAAATCCAACTCGGACTCCTCAGTTTATGAAACCTCCAACTCAGACTCTTCGACTCAGACTCCTTCAATTCACTTTATTGTCATTGTGTAACACAACTAACATGCTCAGCTTTTATGAGGTAGTGAATGCTAATATGGATATTGGGAATGCTGTAGATGTGATATACTTGGACTTTGCAAAGGCCTTCGACACTGTTCCCCACAGAAGTCTGGTGCAAAAGTTGAGGATGCAAGGACTGGGGAAGAGTTTGTGTGCATGGATAGGGAACTGGCTAATGGACAGAAAACAAAGAGTTGTGGTCAATGGATCGTACTCAAAATGGGAGACTGTTAGCAGTGGGGTCCCACAGGGGTCTGTACTGGGTCCAGTGCTCTTCAATTTATTTATTAATGACCTAGTAGATGCAGTAGTGAGCAATGTTGCTATTTTTGCAGATGATACAAAATTGTGCAGAATCATCAACTCTCAGGAAGATAGTGTCATATTGCAACAGGATCTGGATAGGATGGCTATATGGGCACATACATGGCAGATGAAATTCAATGTTGAAAAATGTAAAGTCATGCATTTTGGTCGTACCAATGGTCTAGCACCATACAAAATAAATGGGATACAGTTGGGAACATCAAACTTGGAGAAGGACTTAGGAGTACTCATCGACAACAAGTTAAATAATCGTACTCAATGCCAAGCCGCTGCAGCTAAAGCGAACAAAATTTTGGGATGCATTAAAAGGGAAATAAAAACTCGAGATGCTAGCATAATATTGCCCCTGTTTAACTCTCTAGTAAGGCCACATCTGGAATATGGAATTAAGTTCTGGGCACCACATTACAAAACTGGAAAATTGAATACTCACCTATCGGTAATTTTCCTTTCCTGGATCAGATAATGGCGGCATACCTCTGGGTTTGGCTCCACCCCCCGAACCCGATTGGACAGGCCACATAATAAATTAAAGTAATCCGCCCCCTCCAGCCAATATTAGTCCTCGAATGGACAAGAGGGAGGGATTCGTATGCCGCCATTATCTGATCCAGGAAAGGAAAATTACCGATAGGTGAGTATTCAATTTTCCAGTTTCCTGGACAGAGAATGGCGGCATACCTCTGGGACATAACAAATCACCAATGAGGGAGGGAAATTCAAATGCAAGAAAATTTATTAACTCAACATGCAGACAAAACAGCCTTGCCAAAATTGACAGTAGTTAAGGCAGCAGGATTAACATGGTAGTGTGACAAAAAGGTATGAGCAGAGGACCAACTGGCAGCTTTGCAAATACAATCAACTGACACCTTGGTAAAGGAAGCCCAAGAAGCCGCCATCCCCCTAGTTGAATGAGCATGTACTTCTTGCGGAGCTGGCAAACCTTTTTGTCTGTAACTCTGCTGGATAATTTTTACCAACCAGCTGGCTATAGTACGAGAAGTAACTGGAAGACCTTTCCTTTGACCCTGAATATTAATGAATAAACGATCTGAGGATCTGAATTCAGCTGTGGCGTTCAGATAGGCTCTAATACTTCTCCCAACATCTAAAGGGTGTAAATCATTGTCCGAGGTGAAGGTTGGCAGAACCAGCTCTTGATTGATATGAAACACCGATGAGACTTTTGGAATGTGATCCAAGACAGGTCTAATTACCACTCTATCTGGGAAAAACTCTAGGAGATTACTAGAACATCCTAAAGATTGCAGGTCTGACACCCTTTTAGCGGAGGAAATGGCCACCAGGAAAACCGTTTTCAGACAGATGTTAGTTAAAGAAGCTGACTCTTCAGGCTCAAAGGGAGGGGATGACAATGCCTCCAAAACTACACAGAGATCCCATTGGGGAAAGAACGGCTTCCTGGGAGGTCTTATCTTCTGAACTGCCTGGATAAATTGGACAACTAATGGATGTTGTGCCCACTTATCACCCGTTAAAGCTGACAAGGCAGAAACCTGTACTTTGATTGCTGATAAACTCAGTCCTTTTTCAACACCTGTTTGAAGAAAGTCCAGAACATCTTGAACTGTAGGAGAATGAAAATCACGATGCTCCTGTGAAGCAAATATAGCAAATCTTTCCCAGATTCGATGATATGTACCATTTGTAGAAACCTTCCTTGCCTTTAACAGAGTGGAGGCCACGGCTGCTGAACAACCTAATGAGAAATACCTTTCCCTTTCAATTTCCATGCCATCAAATTTAGGGTGTTGACTTCTGGATACAGTATGTTCTTCTGAAATAGAAGGTTGTGGATTACCGGGAGTTTTATGGGATCTTCCTGACTCAGTTCTAGTGCCATGGTGAACCAAGGCCTCCTTGGCCAATGAGGTAGAATAACAATGATCGTGCACGATTCTGTGGTCAGTCTTTGCAAGAATCTCGTTATCAATGGGAACGGGGGAAAGGCATACCCCAGACTGAATCTCCAAACTTGGGATAGACAGTCCACTCCCGCTGAGCTCGGATGATGATACCTTGAAAAAAAGAGGCGAGTCTTCGCATTGAATGGAGAAGCACAAAGGTCTATCTGAGGAAGACCCCACTGATGTACTATGTTCTGATAGACTTCGTTGTTTAGGGCCCATTCGTGGGGATTGCAGAAATTCCTGCTGAGATGATCGGCTATTATATTCTGATTCCCTGGCAGATACGTTGCAGACAGGTTGAACAGAAACCTCTGTGCCCAGCACATCAAGTGACCCGTTTCCTGGAGAAGAACATAACTCCTTGTTCCTCCTTGGCGTTTGATGTAAGAGACTGCAGTTGTATTGTCTATTTGCAACAGAACAGACTTGTTGATGATCAGGTGCTGAAAGGCTTTCAGTGCCATAAATGCCGCTCTTAACTCCAATATGTTTGATTGGACTTGAGTCTGAGGCAGTCTCCATTTCTGCTGGACCCACTGACCCTCGCAATGGGCTCCCCAGCCTAATTGACTGGCATCTGATGTCACCACGATTGGCATAATTGGTTGGATCTGATGACAATTGTGTAGATTCTGAGGGCATAGCCACCAAAGGAGAGAGTCTTTTACTGACTGTGGAAGGACTATTTGTTGAAACGGATCTACCTTGTTCCAAGATCGTAACAGGAAATACTGAAGGCTCCTCAAATTCCAGTGTGCCCATTTCACCATGGGTATGGTTGAGGAAAGAGACCCTATAAGGCTTAGACATTCCGAGGCTGTGAGTATCTGCAGAGAGAGGATTCTCCTCACCTTCTGACACAACATCTCTACTTTCTCCTCCGGCAGGCAAATCTTGTTCTCGGTTGTTATGAAACGTGCTCCCAGGAATACCATGTCCTGAGAAGGGATTAACTGACTCTTCTGCCAGTTTATCAGCCACCCTAGATTTGACAACTCTTCTAGCAATATCTTCTGATGGAGAAGCAATGAAGACCGGTCTTGACTCACTAGTAGGATGTCGTCCAAGTAATGGAACACTCTGAGCCCTCTCACACGCAGGGAAGCAATTACCGGTAAAAGGACTTTGGAGAACGTCCGGGGGGCTGTTGACAGCCCGAAAGGGAGGCATTGGAATTGATAGTGTTGATTGTTTACAGAAAACCTTAGATATTTCTGAAACTTCTTCCTTATCGGCACATGGAGGTATGCGTCCGATAAGTCTATTGTTGATAACCAATCGTTCTTCAGGATCATCTTTGTTATGGTTTGTAAGGACTCCATCCTGAAGTGCTGAACTTTGATGAACTGGTTTAGAAACTTGAGGTCTAGAATGGGTCTCCAACCTCCTGAATTTTTTGGAACCAAGAATAGTGGCGAATAGATCCCATGAAACCTCTTTTTTACTGGAACTGAGACTACCGCTCTGACTTGGATTAATGATTCTACATATTCCAGAAGAACTTGACGTTTTTGATAAGAAAAGGGGATCTTTGTCTGAACAAATCTTCTCAAAGGAGGCCTCCTTCTGAATCTCCATGAGTGCCCGTGCTCTAATGTTCTCAGTACCCATGGATCTTGAATCTTTGCCACCCAGTGTTCCCGGAAGAAGCGGAGTCTTGCCCCCACTGGAACAGACTGGGTGGACGTACCTTCAAAAGGGCTTCTGGGACTGTTGGGCACCAAGAGTAGTCTTCTGCTTGTTTGACTTCAGGAAGGTAGACTGGGTACCTCTCCAATTCCTTGAAAAGGCTCTACCTGGCTTATAAGACTTTGACTGTTGTAATATGGTCTCCTGGAGTTCTGCTGACGGTTCTGCCGGGGCTTCCTATCTTGAGGCAATAGACCAGATTTTCCACCAGTAACTTTGGCGATTGCACTGTCCATTTTTTCCCCGAACAAATATGTGCCATCAAAGGGTATCACCAGTTATTGCGAGAAGATTGGTCTGCTGACCATGGCTTTAGCCACAATGCTCTTCTGGCTGTGACTGTATTAAGCATTGTCCGGGCTGAAGATCTTATCACATCTATAGCAGCCTCACCTATGAAATCACTTGAAAGCTTCAATTCGTCTAAGGCTCTGATGATGTCCTGCTTGTCAGTGCCAGAGTTGAGGGCCATTTCAATATTTTCAACCCAGACTTTGGTGGCTTTAGCGAGGGAGGTCAAGGCCACAGCAGGCTTACACGAAGCACCTGCAGAAAGAAAAGCCTTCTTGATATCCGAATCGATTTTTCTATCAAGAGGGTCCTTGAAAGAAATCACATCCATTGGTAATGTTACGTGCTTTGCTAACCTCATTATAGATGAATCTACAATAGGAGTAGAATCCATTAGTTTCGCATCCTGTTCAGTTAATGGATAAAGTTTAGAAAAACGATTAACCAATGACGGCTTCTGCTCCACCTTGTTCCATTCTTTTAGGAAAATATCTTTAATCACTTTCATAAGAGGAAAAACCACTGGTTGTCTATCCAAATGAGGATAGTATTTATCCGGTTCCTGGCTTGATTCCTTATCCTCCTCCCAACCAATGGCAGATTTAATCGCTGTTACAAATGCGGGTACTAGGGCAAAATCGAAACCTATAGGAGGAGCTGAACTTTGTGCAGAAGCTTCTTCACCCTGCATCTGAGATGTAGAAGGACCTGCCTGTGAAGTCTGGGCAGACATTTTATCAAAGGTGTCCTGTACTGCTTGCTGAATAAATGACATAACCTGCATATTATCAGCCTCCTTGTCTCTTCCTAATTCACTGAAGCATGATTCACATAACATTTTATCAGGCATAGCAGGTTGAGCACAAGACCAACATAATGACTTTTCAGGTTGGTGATATCTCCTACTATCCTCCGTCTCCGGAGGAGAAGGAGGTCTATGGCTGCTATGATACAATGGAGAATGTCTATGAGAAGCATAGTCGTATCTTCTTGGAGATCTTGATCTTGACCTATGCCAGCGCCTTGGTGAGTGGCTGCGATAATAATATCCTCTTGAATAATGTCCGCTGGGAGATCGCCTATGGCGATCCCTGGAACGTCTCTCAGGAGAATGTCTCTTATCTCTAGAAGATCTCTTATGAGAGGAACTTGGTCTCTGGGAAGCACGGTGAGCTGTAGACTCTCCTCTTGACTTCGACCGAGACCGACCTTTTCCAGTCTTGTGACTTTTAGACACCGTACGTCTTTTTTCTCTCTCATGCGGACTGTGGATGACATAAAAAGAAATATGTTCCACTAAGAAATCCGTCAAACAAAAAAAGTTTACAGGAGAGATAGAGAGAGCACTCTTTTATCCCAATTAAGCCCTGTGCAAATATTGAGGTAATAGGAAAAAAACACCTCGTGGTCTAGCACCATACAAAATAAATGGGATACAGTTGGGAACATCAAACTTGGAGAAGGACTTAGGAGTACTCATCGACAACAAGTTAAATAATCGTACTCAATGCCAAGCCGCTGCAGCTAAAGCGAACAACATTTTGGGATGCATTAAAAGGGAAATAAAAACTCGAGATGCTAGCATAATATTGCCCCTGTTTAACTCTCTAGTAAGGCCACATCTGGAATATGGAATTCAGTTCTGGGCACCACATTACAAAAAAGATATTGCAGTTTTAGAGCAGGTGCAGAGACGAGCTACAAAATTGATACGTGGTATGGAAGGTCTCGCTTACCAAGAAAGGTTAGATAAACTGGGTTTATTTAGTCTAGAGAAAAGACGCCTTAGAGGAGATCTAATTAACATGTATAAATACATTAGAGGGCAATATAATAGCTTGGCGGATGAGCTTTTTGTCCCTAGGCCTTCTCAAAGGACTAGAGGACATGAGCTGCGCATGGAGGAAAAACGTTTTAGCCATTTATTTAGGAAAGGGTTCTTTACAGTAAGAGTGGTTAAGATGTGGAATGCATTGCCACAGGAAGTCGTTATGGCAAACTCTATACCTGCATTTAAAGGGGGCTTAGATGCTTTCCTTGCGTTGAAAGACATCCATGGCTACAATTACTAGGTTATGCCTAATGATGTTGATCCAGGGATTTTATCTGATTGCCATCTGGAGTCAGGAAGGAATTTTTCCCATTTGGGGCTAATTGGACCATGCCTGGTGGGGTTTTTTTCGCCTTCCTCTGGATCAACAGGGGTATGTGGGGGACGGGCTGGAGTTGTACTTTGTACTGGTTGAACTCGATGGACGTATGTCTTTTTTCAACCTATGTACCTATGTAACTATGTAACTGACACTTGATAAAAATATATCAAGTGATTACCTTCCCCTTGGATCAATAATAACCTCATCACCAGTCACTTCCATATTCCTAGCAGAATCCATCTTTAAATCAAGCATATAAAAGGGACTATTAGTACCCTAAAAAAATACATGCTGATAAAGCAAGACAAGTATACCAGTGGTTTCACATACCTTGGTGATAAAGAATGATCTCTGGAATAATCCCCTGGAGTAATCAGACTGCCAATTCTGGGTAAGGACGTTTGTCAGATGAGCGATACCGCCAGCACCCACGCTGACACCCGCTCTGGCGTCCCGGAAGACAGCCGCCGGAAGCCTTTTCAATGCGGCCAATCCGGAATGACCTTGCGTACTCTCGCGAGAACAGCAGGGGATCTTCCGCGTTCCAGCAGTCGGAAACTGCGTCCCCGCTAGACGGACGCGCCAGACTGGGAGGCAAGGGGAAGGTAGATGAGCAGGCGGGCTGGGCACATTTATTAACCCCTATTAGAGGTCTCAATGGCCAAGAAAGCGGGAGAGGCTGAACCCGCTGTAGTGCGCCTAATAAATAATCCAAAAAAGAAAATAGGCATAAAAAGGAAAAAAAGAAAAGTGGACCTGTCCATTCGAGGACAGAGAAAAAAAGAATGGCTGGAGGGGGCGGATTTCTTTAATTTATTATGTGGCCTGTCCAATCAGGTTCGGGGGTTGGAGCCAAACCCAGAGGTATGCCGCCATTCTCTGTCCAGGAAAAAGATATTGCAGTTTTAGAGCAGGTGCAGAGACGAGCTACAAAATTGATACGTGGGATGGAAGGTCTCGCTTACCAAGAAAGGTTAGATAAACTGGGTTTATTTAGTCTAGAGAAAAGACGCCTTAGAGGAGATCTAATTAACATGTATAAATACATTAGAGGGCAATATAATAGCATGGCGGATGAGCTTTTTGTCCCTAGGCCTTCTCAAAGGACTAGAGGACATGAGCTGCGCATGGAGGAAAAACGTTTTAGCCATTTATTTAGGAAAGGGTTCTTTACAGTAAGAGTGGTAAAGATGTGGAATGCATTGCCACAGGAAGTCGTTATGGCAAACTCTATACCTGCATTTAAAGGGGGCTTAGATGCTTTCCTTGCGTTGAAAGACATCCATGGCTACAATTACTAGGTTATGCCTAATGATGTTGATCCAGGGATTTTATCTGATTGCCATCTGGAGTCAGGAAGGAATTTTTCCCATTTGGGGCTAATTGGACCATGCCTGGTGGGGTTTTTTTCGCCTTCCTCTGGATCAACAGGGGTATGTGGGGGACGGGCTGGAGTTGTACTTTGTACTGGTTGAACTCGATGGACGTATGTCTTTTTTCAACCAAAATAACTATGTAACTATGTAACAAAATTACTTAGTCTAATACTTACCAGGGCTATGGATTTGGCACAAAAATCATCCGACTGAGACTCCTCAGTTTATGAAACCTCCGACTCCAGGTACCCAAAATTGCTCCAACTCCGACTCCACAGCTCTGGATTTCATGCTGAAATCGGACGGTAATTGGCCTGTAGTGTATGGACAGAATCAACAAAAAACAAATTTATTTCTAATCAGATTCGATTAGAGATAAATTTGTCTCCGTCACATCTGCCCATAATAATCAGTTAATGTCAGCTGGAGAAAAGAATGGATTTAAAGAAATTATGCATTTGTGATTCTTCAGTAATCTGTAATGCTGTGAAGCGTCAACAGTTATAATGTACTTTCCAGGTATCTATACGAATGCTCATGACCCTGGTTGAGGCTGAACTTTGGATAGAACATGCATTAGTAGCTTCTACTAATCCTTATTTCACTTCCTCTGTAATTTGGCCCTGGTGCAGAACTTTGTTCTGTTCTCCCCCTACAGAGGTTTGTTGCCATACAAGGCCAAGCAGACAAATCTAAGCTGCTGTGCTCTCCAATCCGGCCTCGGCAACACAAAGATGACTGGACATAGGGTAATACCGTCTAATACACCACAGTCTTTCATAAATTCCACTCCCACTATGCCTGTGGGGGTGAGAATTAGGAGTGTCACTCAGTGAAGGCAAACCACATGCTTCCCCTAATAAACTTTCTCCTGTGGGCTCAATTCATAAAGCATTACCGCCTTTGGTAATGCAGAAAACAGCTAAATTTACAGAGCACTTAGGAAAATGTCAATTCATAAAAACTGGTACCGCTTGAAAAGCTGAAATTATCGAACAGTGAGGTAAATTACTGACTTATGCGGTAAATACCTGAACACCTCAGTAAATGTAAATTCATAAAGCCTACAACATGTGGTAAAGGCACAAAATAATACAGTCTGTTTTGAAGTGGTGAAAACAGTGTGGAGTCTGTGTGAGGAGACTGTGCTGGGAGCCGTGACTATTATTATTATTATTATTATTATTTATTGTATTTATAAAGCGCCAACATATTACACAGCGCTGGACATTAATTTAGGTTACAGACAATATTTAGGGGTGACATACATCAATAAGCGCTGCGTAATATGTTGGCGCTTTATAAATACAATAAATTAAATAAATAAATATGACTACAGGTATACAAGAAAACCAGATCACACAGCACGAATACAAGGTAATGCTTAGTCAGTCACTGGATGGGAACATGGAGATTAGGCAAGTTAGGTTCACTTGAATGCATAGCATGGGTTCACAGTAATGAAGGTGCATGATCAGGTAGGACACAGGAGGAGGACCCTGCCCAAAGGCTTACAATATAGAGGGAGAGGTAAGGACACGAACGGTAGGGGACCAGAGTTCAGCTGTGGGTTTAGAGCAATTGTGAGGGGTGGTAGGCCAGAGTGAAAAGGTGAGTTTTGAGGGCCTTGTTGGAGGGGGCTGCCTTAATGGATGGAGGTAGGGAGTTCCATAGTGTTGGAGTGGCTCTTGAGAAGTCCTGGAGGCCTGCATGGGACTGGGTGATGAGGGGGACAGTCAGGCGAAGTTCATTGGAGGAGCGGAGTGAGCAGCTTGGTGTGTATCTCTGAGTAAAATCGGAAATGTAGGTTGGACAGGTTTTGTGGACGGATTTGTAGGGCAGACACAATATCTTAAATCTGATTCTGGACTGGATAGGAAGCCAGTGGAGGGATTCACGGAGGGGAGCCGCCCTGGTGGAGTGATGAGAGGAGTGGATAATTCTGGCTGCCGCATTCATGATGGACTGCAGCGGGGCTATTCGGGTCATAGGGAGACTAGACAGAAGGGCATTGCAGTGGTCGAGGCGGGAAATTATGAGGGCATGGATGAGGAGTTTGGTGGTGGCAGGGGTCAGGAAAGGGCGAATCTTACAGATGTTACGAAGGTGGAAGTTGCAGGACTTTGTGAGGTTTTGAATGTGGGGAGTGAAGGAGAGTGCAAAGTCCAGGGTGACACCCAGGCAGCGGGCTTGAGAGGTAGGGCGAATGGTAGTGTGGTTAACAGTGACCTGCACATCTGGGAGGTCCAGGGATGCCCGGGGTGGGAAGATCATAAATTCCGTTTTGTCTAAACTTCGTTTCAGGAACCTAGCGGACATCCAGGAGGAGATGGCAGATAGGCAGCAGGAGACCTTGTCCATGGTAGTGGTGGATATGTCAGGGGTGTGGAGGTAGATCTGGGTGTCATCTGCATACAGATGATAGTTAAAACCCATGGAGGAGATAACCTTGCCAATGGAGGATGTGTATAGGGTGAACAGTAGGGGGCCAAGGACCGAGCCTTTGGGACTCCCACTGAGAGGTGGTTGGGGGTTGACGAGGACTCATTGAAAGAGGTTGTGAAGGAGCGGTTGGAGAGGTAGGATGAAAGCCAGGTCAGGGCGAGATCGTGAATGCCCATGGACTGGAGGGATTGGAGGAGTAGGGGATGAGCTACTGTATCAAAAGCTGCTGAAAGGTCAAGGAGGAGGAGAATGGAGTATTTACCTTCAGCTTTAGCTAAGGCAAGGTCATTGACCAGTTTGGTGAGAGCTGTTTCGGTTGAGTGGGCAGGCCGAAATCCAGATTGCAGTGGGTCTAGTAGTGAGTTGGCATTGAGGTACTGGGTCAGGCGTTTGTGAACCAGACGCTCAAGGAGATTTGAGGCAAAGGGGAGGAGGAAGATAGGGCGGTAGTGAGGGGTCGAGGGAGGGTTTCTTGAGCAGGGGCAATATTGTGGCCTGCTTGAAGTCTGAGGGGAAGGTGCCTGTGGATAGGGAGAGGTTAAACAGGGTAGTGAGGATTGGGGCCAAATCCGTGAAGTGAGGCTGAAGTAGATCAGAAGGGATAGGGTCAAGGGGGGAGGTAGTGGTATGGGAAGTCTGCAGTAGGTGGTTGACTTCCTCAATGGTAGTAGGAGTGAAGGAGGTGAGGGGAGGACAGGATGGAGGAGGAGTTGGTTGTGAGCAGGTGGGAGGTGAAGATTGGATATTTCCTGACAGATGGAGACTATTTTGTTGGTGAAGTGGGTAGCTAAATCTGTGGCAGAGAGGGAGGAAACTGAGGGGGGTTTTAAGCAGGGAGTTGAAGGTGCCAAAAAGACGCCGGGGATTGGAAGCTTGTGCTCCGATGAGCTTGGTAAAGTATTCCTGCTTCGCATGAGCAAGGGCAGTGTGGAACTGCAGCAGGTTAGTCTCGTACTGTAGGAAATCCTGGTTTAGTCGAGTTTTCCTCCATTTTCGTTCAGTGGCACGTGTTACCCTCTGGAGGTTGCGAGTATGGATAGTGCGCCAGGGCTGGGGGTTAGGGGGTCGGTTGCGGCGGAATATTGGCGGAGCACCTTTCTCTAGGGCTGATGAGAGTTTGGTGATACTGAGCTGCAGCAAGATTAGGACAGGTTAGGGTGGGGAGAGTGGAGGAGAGGGCATGGAGGGAGTCAGCAAGGACGCCAGGGTTGTGCTTGCGTAGGTCTCGCTGCCATCGACCAGGTGGGTGGGCGGGCAAATATCTGATCGATATCTGCTTAAAATGATTACTAACTACCTTAAAGGGCCAGCCTTAAGGTCGTCATGACCAAGATTAGACAGTAGTGGGTGCGTTGCTCACTGTAAACAGAATATTTATAGGTTAACAGGTTTACCTCTGAAAGAAATACGCAACACTCAACTGCTGAATATTATAAAATTATATAGTTATGAAAAATAGATAAAGCATATATATACAGGAATATACATCTCTCCAGTTGTTGTCAATCATCCAAAAATACATTTTCAAAGTTCCTTTAGTGAAACAAGTCCATTTCAATATAGCAAATCTTCTTCTGTAGCCGTTATCCTTCATCGATAATTGTTGTCTCGAGATTGTACAGTGTATGGTACACACAACATAGCTTTATCCTTAAAAAAATGATATATATATCTATATATATCTATATATATATATCTATATATATATATATATATATATATATATATATATATCTATATCCATTCTTATATAAAGAACTTAAAGTAGATATATCTTAATCAATCAAAGCTTGCAATTGTATTTGAACAGTAATACTGATTGTATATAAAGTATAGCATAAAAAGTTATCTAAAAAACTCAAAGAACTGCTGAAGTGTGAAAATTACAAGTCTTTAACTTTTATATGAGCTATTGTCAATATATTTTCACGAAGAGTAATTGCATATTACCTCTCTGATGTATCTTTCAGAATCACGTCTATGAGAAGACAGGCTTTCGGCCTAAGATGTTTCAGTCAGCAAAGACATCAGGCAATGATAAAATATACAGGCTGAAAACTCTCTCTTTTCTAGAGAATTTCTCTGGCGAAATAATATAAGGGGACTTCCAAACTATTTTTAAATTA
Source organism: Hyperolius riggenbachi (assembly GCF_040937935.1). Taxonomy (NCBI): domain Eukaryota; kingdom Metazoa; phylum Chordata; class Amphibia; order Anura; family Hyperoliidae; genus Hyperolius; species Hyperolius riggenbachi. The sequence continues at coordinate 350,058,606 of NC_090649.1, read as the reverse complement.
GTACGTTATGACTCAAATGATGTTTTTTATAACATTTCTAAAAATACATGTACATGACTTCACTTTTATATTTAGATGGGGATCTCTAGATGCCCCCTGTGGTTATCAGTGGTAATGGCCGGCACAAGGCTCCTGGCTTAATAATAGAACAACTGTTTTAATACAATCTGAAATAAAGTGTATATTATTGATCAGCTTATTAGATATGTGTGCACACTATGTGATTAACATTTAGCGAATATAGCAGGCTTTAGTTTCAGCAGGGTATATCTTGACCTTAAATGGTTAAAACTTACTAAAACAAATACTGCATAACATGTGAACATTTCTTCAATACTATCTCATTTTTAACCTTTTAAGAATAAACAGCTCACTTCCAAAAATAATACTGAAAATTACAACAATCTAATTCTGTTTCTGCTCGTACTCCCATATCTTGAAATTCCCTGAACTAATTAGCAAACCATTTAAATATTTGTAAACGATCTGGGCAAGGGGGAGATCATTTCTCTGCATTAATATGAGATTCTGACAGGCAGGTAGTTTGGAGGTGCCTTCCGTGAGGAGGTTGAAGGTGAGAAGGTAATGGTCTGAGGGTGGAAATGGTGTGATGTCGAGGTCTGCAATGGTGGTGGATTTAGTGAATATAAGGTCGAGAGTGTGACCTGCAGTGTGAGTGGGGGCGTTGGTGTGTTGTACTAGGCCATGTGAGTTGGCAATGGTGAGTAGCTGGGTCACAACAGAGTTCTTGGGTTCATCGATGGGAATATTGAATTCCCCGAGGATGATGGTGGGGAGGTCAGAGGAGAGGATGTGTGGGAGCCAGGAGGCAAGGTTGTCGAGAAATTGTCGTGTGGAGCCCGGAGGGCGGTATAAGACTGCAACAATGGCTGGGAGGGGATTGTAAATGTGGATAGTGTGGGCCTCAAATGATGTGAATTGTAGGGAGGAAGGTGAAGTGAGGACACAGAATGTGCAGGATGGGGAGAGGAGCAGACCCACCCCTCCCCCTGGCCTGTTGACTGGTCTGGGGTGTGACTCAGGTGAAGCCCACCATAGGAGAGGGCAGCCTCTGCGACAGTCAGAGGAGGTGAGCCATGTCTCAGTGAGTGCGAGGATGGTGAAGGATGGCCAAGGCAGCTGTGACTGACAGGAGCAGGGAGCCAATAGAAACAGCCCTGTTATCCTGCAAGTCTGAATAATGGAATCTGATAGGACCTGCAGCCTACGCTGGCAGAACAAGCTTTTAACCCCCCCCCCCCCCCCCCAGACAGCAGCAGAGTAAAGGTGGGTACACACATCAGGTAAAAGTCTATGGAAAATGAAAGATCACAGACCAATTTTACCCCCTTCCATGTACTATATGAGCATACTCTACACAGTCTATTCTTTTGAGCTCAACTCCCCATCAGATAAAAATCTTTGCAAGATGCTTTACACAAAGATGCTCTACACATGCAAAAGGTCAGTTCCTGCAAAATGCATTCATGGGGCTCTATTCATAAAAAATTTGTGGCAAAAAAACTCCTTGAGGGAAAATACCGCAGCGGTATTTTAGACTTCTGGGTGGCCATTCATAAAAATGTTGGCAGCTGCGATGCAAGTGCGGAGATCTCCCACTGAAGGCTGGCGGTAAGCTGTCGGAAGGCATGCGGAAACACTTACGCCGGCAGAGTCCCTCCGTGCACAGCTCTCTCTGGGAGGTCTGTCCCATTCACTTGTATGTAATCCGCAGGCTTCGAGGAAGCGGTATTTCCCGTCCACATACCGCTTCCTCTAATCTTTATGAATGGCCGTTTTGTTACTTTTTTCTAGATAAATCTAGAAAAACACTGCAGAAGGCGGAAATTTCTCGCTCTGCTGGGGGATTGTAGATTTTCATGCGGGAACAGCTTTTATGAATGCTTACTTTGCTAAATGGTCGGGAAAGTCCGCTGTTTTGAGCGGAAAACTTACGGTAACGATTTATGAATAGAGCCCATAGTCTATATCTGCAGATCTCATACACACCTTGTTTAGCCACTTGCCGACCACCCACTACCTATGGGCGTCGGCAAAGTAGCACCCCCAGGACCGCGTAACGCAGATCGGCGGCTGCACCTGGGGGACTAAATGGCCGGGGATCGTGCGCATCCGCCGGCATTAGGCTCCGCCCATCCGCGATGTCAACCCGCCGGCCAATTAGCAGCGCTGGCGGGTTGTTAACCCCGATCTGCCGCATGGAATACGTATAATACACTTTGTAATGTATATAAAGTGTATTATACAGGCTACATCCAGCCCTGGTGGTCCTAGTGATTGAGGGACCACCAGGGGAGGTTGCAGCTGTGTGCGCACACACACACACACACACACACACACACACACACACACACACACACACACACACACACACACACACACACACACACACACACACACCCTGCCCCCTGATCGCCCACAGCACCCCTCAGACCCCCCCCCTCCCGATCACCCCCTCAGACCACTGTTTGCACCCAATTGCCTCCCTGTCACTATCTGTCAACGCTATAACCAAGATTAGGTCCTAAACTCCCCCCCCCCCCCCCTGGGGGCTCCTGATCACCCCCCCCCCACACACCCTCAGATCCTTCCCAGACCCCCCCCTGTGTACTGTATAAATCTATTCTCCCCTGTAATCGCCCACTGATCGCCTGCCAATCACCCCTGTCACCACCTGTCACTGCTACCCATCAGATCAGACCCTAATCTGCCCCTTGCGGGGACCCAAACACCCGCCCACACCCTCAGATTGCCCTCAGACCCCCCCCCCCCCCCCCGATCACCTCCCCAGTGCATTGCTTGCATCTATTTCCCCCCTCTAATCACACCCTGAGACACCCATAAATCACCTCCTGTCACCCCCTAGCACACCTACCCAGCAGATCAGGCCCTAATCTGCCCCCTGTGGGCTTCTGATCACCCGGCCAAACCCTCACCCGCCCCACCGCAGTGACAGAATTTTTTTTTTTTTTCTGATCACTGCTGGTCTCTACGACTTAACCACTTAATGACAGCCTAACGCCCATAGGCGTTGGCGGGTCGTTAGTGGTATAGCATGGATCTTTCCATGCTAGTTCACGGAGACTGTCTCCGTGAACAGTGTGCGAGCCGCCGATCGCGGCACGCACGCATAATGTAAACATCCGGGGAAGAAATCCCCGCTGTTTACATCACACGGCGCTGCTGCGCAGCAGCGCCATGACGTAGATCGGCGATCCCCGGCCTCTGATTGGCCGGGGATCGCCGGCATCTGATAGGCAGAAGCCTATCCTATCCGGCGCAGGACGGAACTCCGTCCTGCGCCGCTCACAGGGTAAGGGAGAGGGAGGGAAAGCCGGGGAGTGCAGAAAGCGCTGCGGAGGGGGGCTTTGAAGAGCCCCCCCGGAAAGTGCGGGCAGCCGACGGCGATCAGACCCCCCCAGCAGGACATCCCCCTAGTGGGGAAAAAAGGGGGGGAAGTCTGATCGCCCTGGACTGGACTGGTAAGCTGGGCACATTTCAGGCAGTATTACATCACCAACACTCTTTCCTGTCCACCTGTTCGACCTATTGCTGCCTATACCTATCCCTGGCTACCTATACTGCGGCCACCTACTACTGGCTACACCTATCCCTGGCTACCTATACTGTGGCCACCTACTACTGGCTACACCTATCCCTGGCTACCTATACTGTGGCCACCTACTACTGGCTACACCTATCCCTGGCTACCTATACTGCGGCCACCTACTACTGGCTACACCTATCCCTGGCTACCTACACTGCGGCCACCTATTTCTGGCTACACCTATCCCTGGCTACCTACACTGCGGCCACCTATTTCTGGCTACACCTATCCCTGGCTACCTATACAGTGGCCACCTATTTCTGGCTACCTATACAGCGGGCATCTATACCTGGCTACACCTATCCCTAGCTACCTATGCTGCGACCACCTATTACTAGCTACACCTATCACGCCATCAGGACTTTTGCAGGAACAGGGTGAGCCTTTTTACAGTTCCCAAGGGAGTAGGGCACTCCACACTGGGGTGGAGGGGCGCAAAATGTAATGGAAGGGGGTGGTTTTTTTGAGGGTCATCATACCGTGGAATTTCATACCGTTGCAACCCTATTCAGGAGTTTACGTGTAGTTTTATAGATCCTGATTGTATTCTGTATCAGTGGGGTACCCACCCCCTCCTTTGGAATTGTGTACCTGTAAATGGCTCCACATAAGGATTCGTAGGAACTTGCGACATCGGCCTCAAGAGCCAATGTAGAGTCTCGTCTGTGATAACTAACCCAGTAATTGATGGGTAGAAGTTGTGCTGCTAAATAATATAAAAAGAAATTAGGCACTGCAAGTCCGCCTTGAGATGTGGGTAATTGTAATGTGGACAAAGCGATTCTAGGGATTGAACCTGACCAAATGAAGGATGTTATAAGTGCATCTATACATTTAAATACTGACCGCGGAATCCAGACTGGAGCCATCTGCAGGAGATGAAGAAGTTAAGGAGCTACAATCCTCTTGATTATACATACTCTGCCACATAAGTTTAAAGGGAGAGACATCCATTTTTTTTTTTTTTTAAGCCGGGCTTCCATGGAGTCTAAAACCGGTTGCACCGTTGGACTCGAGGACCCCCCCCCCCCCCCCCCCCCCCCGGGAGAGCGCTGGATCAAGATCCCCGAGATATTTAAACGTATCCACTATCTGTAATTTGGAGCGAGAAGTGATTATATGATGGTCAAAGACCTCAAGAGGGAAAAGGACTGACTTGGACCAGTTGATTGTTAACCCAGATATAGAGCCAAATCTATCATATATGTCCAGTACTGCATCCAGAGATGGTCCCGGATCTGCAAGATATACTAGCATATCATCTGCGTACAGTGATATCCGCTCTTCTATCCGGTCAACTTGTAGACCATGCATTAACTGTGATTGCCTTAAAATTTGAGCTAGGGGTTCAACAGCTATAGCAAAAAGTAGGGTGGAGAGTGGGCACCCCTGCCTTGTGCCACGTTTAATGCTAAAGCTCTGGGATATAATAGAATTAACCCTTATTTTAGCCTTAGGGGAGCTGTATAAGACACTGAACCACCTCCAGAAGTTAGGCCCAAATCCAAATCTCTCCAAGATTGCTATAACATAAGGCCATTCGATTGAATCAAAGGCTTTGTTAGCATCAAGCGACAAAATCACTCTGGTTCAAGCATTTAAGTGGGGGAATTGAATATTGGTCAGGTCTTCTAATGTTCAACCTCGGCATAAACCTGGTCTGATCAGGATGAATAATAGTGTCTGTGTTTAATAAGTCTATTAGCTAGAACCTTTGTGAGAATCTTTATATCGGTATTCATTAAAGAGAGAGGGCGATATGCATGGCTGAGGAAGTACACAGGTTCCCCGCATTATCCAAAATTCTGGGGATTGCTAATGATTCGGTATTGGATTTGAGTAAATATGTCAGGAGTTTACTACACTTGTTGCCAAACTCAAGTGTCTTTGTTTCTATATTAAATCTCTCCTTTTAGTCCTATCTAACAACTTCATTTCCAATTTTCTACGTCCATCTGGAACTTCCATCTCCAAAGATCTTGCAACTCATATCGAGAAAGCCAGTTCAACAGTTGTGGGTATGGCCTACCTGTGCCATTCATTCTGTCTAACCGCATTAAAGTCTCCTAAAATTATGAGAGGGCTATCCATTAGACCATGTAACTTGGTAGAAATTCGCTCCAAAGTTTGCATATTGAAAGGTGGCGGTGTATATATATTGATGCTACAATCAGCGATCTATTTTCAATAGTACATTTCAGAATCCCGAAATTGCCATTTGAGTCTATTTTAACGTCTGAAATTTGACCTGGGAATGATTTGGCAACAAGTACTACTGTACTCCTAGAGAATGAGTAATGAGCAAGGTAATATGAGGCAATCCAAGGCTTCTTAAAGAGAATCTGTAACGTCAAAACGTCCCCTGGGGGGTACTCACCTCGGGTGGGGGAAGCCTCAGGATCCTAATGAGGCTTCCCACGCCGTCCTCCGTCCCTCGGGGGTTTCGCTGCAGCACTCCGTACAGCGGTGACGTCAATATTTACCTTCCCGGCTCCTGCGCAGGCGCTCTGACGGCTGTCGGCTCCGAAGTAGGCGGAAATACCCGATCGCCGTCGGGTCTGCTCTACTGCGCAGGCGCAAGTCTCCGGCGCCTGCGCTGTAGAGCGGACCCGACTGAGATCGGGTATTTCCGTCTACTTCGGAGCCGAAAGCAGCCCCCTGCTGGAGCCAGCAAAGGTAAATATTGAATTGACAGTCGGGTCTGTCGCCGGCTGTTCGGAGGGCTGCAGCGAGACCCCCGTGGGGCAGAGGACGGCGTGGGAAGCCTCATTAGGATCCTGAGGCTTCCCCCACCCGAGGTGAGTACCCCCCAGGGGATATTTTTGATGTTAGTGTCTCTAAGTAGGAGTGCTTTGGAGCCAGTAAGGTGGGTTTCCTAAAGGCATATGATTTTAGGAGATAGCTTACGCAAGGAGTCAAAGACCAAGCGTCTGTTAACCTCCCTGGCGGTCTATTCTGCGACTGCGCGGCCGCGGGAAGTATTTTTAAGCCTAATTTTTTTTTTTTATCATGTAGCTAGCCTAGCGCTAGCTACATGATTCCCCCCCCCCCCCCCCTGCGGCCTCCCTCCCTTCCCTCCGATTGCTGCCGGCGATCAAGCCCATCCGGAAATCCCGTTCTAAACGGGATTTCCTTCAGGGCTTCCCCGTCGCCATGGCGGCGAACAGAGTGACGTCAACGACGTTGTGACGTCACAGGGAGTCCTGATCCACAGCATAGCGCAGCCTGGCGTCGATTGGCCAGGCTGCCCAAAGGGGTATGCGGGGGGGCCTGTATCGCGGTGGGTGGCGGCGAGCGGCGGCGATCGACCCGAACACGCAGCAAGCAAAGTGCTTGCTGCGTGTTTTAAAATAAAATTATGAAAATCGGTCCATCGAGGCCTGAGAAATCCTCCGGTGGCTTGCCCCGAGCTCAGCTCGGTGTTACCGCCAAGGAGGTTAATGGGATTATTTAGCCCTCTCACATTCCAGGAGATCAATTTAATGTGCATGAGCCAGCCTGGGGCCCCGGGAACTCTCACTGCCCGGGGCCCCAGAACCAGCATCTAACACCATATGTGAGCGCAGCCAAAACCTTGGAGCTGCCACCTCCAAGGCCTGTCTCCTAGTGCTCTAAAACTTACTAAACACACAATTGGAGAAACTCACTCCCAAACAGTTCTCTGCTGCTTTATAAAGCCTGCAGGCTGCTTATAAGCCAATGAGAAGTGCACACGTAATACACCTAGCTTGCAGTGATAATCAAGCAAAAGCTGAGAAAGTCAGCCAATTAGTAGGAGAGGGCTTCAGTTGCATATAGACAATGGCTATATGACCAGCAGGGGGCACCAGCGTGCAGGATATTCCCTCTCATCTGCCCCCTCCTAACTAAACTGCATGGGATACTACAATAATTAAAAACAATGGTGCATGAGCCAGCCTGGGGCCCCGGGAACTCTCACTGCCCGGGGCCCCAGAACTTAACAAACACACAATTGGAGAAACTCACTCCCAAACAGTTCTCTGCTGCTTTATAAAGCCTGCAGGCTGCTTATAAGCCAATGAGAAGTGCACACATAATACACCTAGCTTGCAGTGATAATCAAGCAAAAGCCAGCTCCAAGGTTTTGGCTGCGCTCACATATGGTGTTAGATGCTGGTTCTGGGGCCCCGGGCAGTGAGAGTATCCCATGCAGTTTAGTTAGGAGAGGGGCAGATGAGAGGGAATATCCTGCACGCTGGTGCCTCCTGCTGGTCATATAGCCATTGTCTATATGCAGCTGAAGCCCTCTCCTACTAATTGGCTGACTTGCTCAGCTTTTGCTTGATTATCACTGCAAGCTAGGTGTATTATGTGTGCACTTCTCATTGGCTTATAAGCAGCCTGCAGGCTTTATAAAGCAGCAGAGAACTGTTTGGGAGTGAGTTTCTCCAATTGTGTGTTTGATCAATTTAATGTGCGTCATAGTGCCAAAGTAGAAAACAGTCAGAGGAGTTTCGGATACCTCTCTCTTTGCTATATGGATAGTGTAATGGTTAAGGGCTCTGCCTCTGACACAGGAGACCTGGGTTCAAATCTCGGCTCTGCCTGTAAGCCAGCACCTATTTCAGTAAGGAGTTTCTTGGGCAAGTCTCCTTAACACTGCTACTGCCTACTGAGTGCGCTCTAGTGGCTGCCTCACAAGCGCTTTGAGTCCGACAGGAGAAAGGCGCTATACAAATACTGCTATTATTATTACATTGAGCTGCCCTAGTCACGTTACTATAAATGAGGACCTCGCCCACAAAAAACTCATCCCAAACCCTCCCCATCCCCTGTTTTTTAAACCACAAAGGATCTTTCCCCTAAACGATATGAAAAATAAAGTGGGGGTATAGTAGAGGCAGCTCAAGTACCCCGGCTCAAGCAAACATTCACATTCACAACTACCTGTGAATAGGTCTATCGCTTTAAACATAAAACTGATTCCAACATTATAACAATTTAAAGAAGGGGAGCCCAGTCAACGTCACATCTCAGCGGTAGATAATATTCAGGGTATGAGATAAAATAAAATCGCCAGCTTAGTGCAGTTATAAAGATGACAATTGTTCAGGAATTAAAACACAGAAATTATACAGATTACCAGCATCAGCCAATAGATGGCGCTTGGAGTCTGAACAATTATAGATAATGTGAAACTGAAAGGTTTAGCTCAATTGCATTAGCATATAAAAAAAGATTAACTGTGGACGGCCTTGTCCACAGCTAATCTTTTTTTATATGCTAATGCAATTGAGCTAAACCTTTCAGTTTCACATTATCTATAATTGTTCAGACTCCAAGCGCTATCTATTGGCTGATGCTGGTAATCTGTATAATTTCTGTGTTATAATTCCTGAACAAACATTTGTTTCTCACGTAGAATCATTGAATCAAAATGTTCATGTCACATAGCAACAGTCATGAATATCCTCTCCCATAATAAGTACCAAATTACTAAGTAATTAAGCATAACTAATCATGCATTAACACTAGATTTACCAGGGCTGCGCAAATTTGCGTTAATTCACTGGAGCTCACACTTAGTAGCACCCCTGCTGAGTTTTTTAACATTCTATCAACTCCATTGTTCTCTTTCTTTTGTTCTGAAAACAAGTACATTTCCATTTGTTTACTTGAACTAAATCACCTTGGGTCTAAGTTACTATTTGCCCACCTCCCATCCCCCACAACCAGAGAATTCTGTCCTTTGAAACCTCTAAAAGCTCTTCCCAATGTAATGCTATGTTTTTTTTTTACAAAACCTCATTGCTCCAGTGTGCACAGACACTCACTGCTGCCTGGTAAATGCTTGTTGCTGCCTAATAACTGATCACTGCTGCCTGGTAAATGCTCGTTGCTGCCTGGTAAATGCTCGTTGCTGCCTGGTAAATGCTCGTTGCTGCCTGGTAACTGCTCACTGCTGCCTGGTAACTGCTCGTTGCTGCCTGGTAACTGCTCGTTGCTGCCTGGTAACTGCTCGTTGCTGCCTGGTAACTGCTCGTTGCTGCCTGGTAACTGCTCGTTGCTGCCTGGTAACTGCTCGTTGCTGCCTGGTAACTGCTCACTGCTGCCTGGTAACTGCTCACTGCTGCCTGGTAACTGCTCACTGCTGCCTGGTAACTGCTTTCTGTCTGGTAACTGCTTGCTGCTGCCTGGTAACTGCTTGCTGCTGCCTGGTAACTGCTTACTGCTGCCTGGTAACTGCTCACTGCTGCCTGGTAACTGCTCACTGCTGCCTGGTAACTGCTCACTGCTGCCTGGTAACTGCTCACTGCTGCCTGGTAACTGCTCACTGCTGCCTGGTAACTGCTCACTGCTGTCTGGTAACAGCTCAGACACAGTGCACAGACACATAGGATAACATTAGCAGCAGATTTAAAAACTCAAAACGCTCAGAAAAACTCCTCTGGTGTGCACCAGGCCTATGAGTACAAGGTAATGCATAGTCAGTCACTGGATGGGAGTCTGCTAAGGTTTGTCATTGCCATAATACATATGATATTTATATAAACCCACGACGGACAATTTCTTTACTTCACTGTCGCACAGACTGCTGCAGCGCAAAACAATGCTGTTGGGCACGGTGAATAAAGTCCGGTGTGAACTTCCTCCGCTTGCAAAAGACACTGCACAGCGAGAGGTATTATTATTATTTATTGTATGTATAAAGCGCCAACATATTACGCAGCGCTGGACACTAATTTAGGTTACAGACAATATTTAGGGGTGACATACAGCAATAAGACAATACAGGAATACATGCAAACTAGATCACGCAGCACAGTATGAGTACAAGGTAATGCTTAGTCACTGGATGGGAGCATGGAGATTAGGCAAGTTAGGTTCACTCAAATGCATAGCATGGGTTCACAGTAATGGAAGTGCATGATCAGGTAGGACACAAAAGGAGGAGGACCCTGCCCAAAGGCTTACAGTCTAGAGGGAGAGGTAGGGACACGAAAGGTAGGGGACCAGAGTTCAGCTGTGGGTTTAGAGCAATTGTGAGGGGTGCTAGGCCAGAGTGAAAAGGTGAGTTTTGAGGGCCTTCTTGAAGGTGTTGAAGGAGGGGCTGCCCTAATGGGTGGAGGTAGGGAGTTCCATAGTGTTGGAGCGGCTCTTGAGAAGTCCTGGAGGCGTGCATGGGACTGGGTGATGCGGGGGACGGTCAGGCAAAGTTCATTGGAGGAGCGGAGTGAGCGGCTTGGTGTGTATCGATAACGTTTATAGATATTGGTTTCACGCGAAAATTCTCGTTTCCGCGCAAAAATGGTATCGTTTCACGTGAAAATTCACGATCGCGCAAAACCAAAAATTCTGTTTTATTTTTCAGTGTTTCAAACTTTACAGAGTTTACAGCGTTTGCAGACCCAGTGTCCATCGTCCCTGCATTTGGCACAGGTGACTTTTTTACATGTTGCACAGGTAAACCTGCTGCGATTCCTGTTGCAGCTCTCTTGCACCTGGCACTGTGTTGTCTGTACAGTCCCTGGCACAGCAGCTGCAACAGCTTCAGCAGCCCGCCTTTGTGCCAATATTTCCTTGTGCTGCATGAATCGGCAACGGAGTTCCTTAGCTAGAAGACTCAGAAACAATCTTCTTTTGCCTGTCCACCCTGTACATGCCTTGTACAAAATGTAGGCATTCACCACCGCCAGGTCCAGCATATTGTAAAAAACTGCTACTGGCCACCTGCGTGTTGCTGCTCTTACGGAATATATCCGTGCCATTTGGTCCAACACGTCTACACCACACTGTAAAAGCAGAGAGAGAGAGAGACATGAGTATATGTGCTTTTTTTCTATAGGCCTGTATAGTAAACATCAGAAAACATTGTAGCTCTGGCAGGGGCGTTCCTTGGGTCCTTGGAGATCGGGGCACCTGTGCGTTCCCCCCCCCCCCCGCCCAGCCAGCAGCGTCAGACCTCGATCAGCCGGCGACCAGTTAGAGTGGGCGCTAGGACCTACCTAGCGGACACCGCTGATATGCGGAAGTGACATCACTTCCGCATATTTGCGCCTGGCACCCGCTCTAACTGGTCGGATCGCCCGCTGATCGAGGTCTGATGCTGCTGGCGAGTGACAGCAGGGACCCCCAGTTAGGTAGTGAGTGACAGCAGGGACCCCCGTTAGATAGTGAGTGACAGCAGGGAACCCAGGTTAGATAGTGAGTGACAGGGACCCCCGTTAGGTAGTGAGTGACAGGCGCCCCCTCACCTCGCAGCCAGCAGCGTCAGACCTCGATCAGCGGGCGACCCGACCAGTTAGAGCGGGCGCCAGGCGCAAATATGCGGAAGTGATGTCACTTCCGCATATCAGCGGTGTCCGCTAGGTAGGTCCTTGCGCCCACTCTAACTGGTCGCCGGCTGATCGAGGTCTGACGCTGCTGGCTGTCTGGCAGCGGGAACAGCTGCGGCGGCCGGGGGGGGGGGGGGGGGGTGTTGTGTGTGACAGCGGGGCCGTTCTTCCCGCGTGTCCTTGTCATCAAATCGAAGGTGTTGCATAATTGAAATTAATCTATTTCGGGGCATTGTCTCTTTGATTACTGGCACCCCAGTGATGTCACTTCCGCATATCAGCGGTGTCCGCTAGGGCCCCCCAAAATAGCGCTAGCGACGCCACTGAGGCCATGGTAAAATTATACACACATTCACATACCTTCATGTGGTTATAGTCTGTTATCGTGTTGGGTTTCCTCTTTCTGCCGTCACTGATCGTCACGTCTTGGTGCATGGAACGTAGAACACACACAGTCTTGTTTTTTTTAGTTGCATAAATTGTCAAGGAGACACTGCCACTTCTAAGCACTGAAGTGGAGAATACCTCTCGCTGTGCAGTGTCGTTTGCAAGCTGAGGAAGTTCACGCCGGACTTTATTCACCGTGCCCAATAGCGTTGTTTTACGCCGCAGCAGTCTGTGCGACAGTGACAGTGAAGTAAAGAAATTGTCCGTGACATTTCTCCCATCATCCAAAAATGGCTCCATCAGATTCATGACCACGTTCTCTGCCAGCCTCTCTCCCTCCGACAGGACAGCATCACACCTTTTGGCCACCTCTACAGCATTCATATGTTGTGAAAAGCCAGCCTAATTGCATTACAGTATCTGTCATACTGCCATCAATGCCATGGCAATGGAATGCCTGTCATCATTTGTCATGTCAATGGAACACTGCCAAAAGTGCCAATTGCCCTCTGATTGCATTTTGCTGCATGAATCGGCAACAGAGTTCTGTGTCTGCGTGGGTTTCCTCCGGGCACTCCGGTTTCCTCCCACATCCCAAAAACATACAGATAAGTTAATTGGCTTCCCCATAAAATTGGCCCTAGATGACGATACATACACTACATGATACATACATAGACATACTGTATGATTATGACAGGGACTAGATTTTGAGCCACTCTGAGGGACAGTTAGTGACGAGACAATATACTCTGTACAGTGCTGCGTAATATGATACGGCAGGCATGTCTAAAGGTTTCCATCCAAGTCTCACACAGCTACTTTGTGTAAACAAATGTGCAAGGCCTTAGGTAATGGGTGGTTTGCACAACAATAGATTGAAGATAATCAACCCTGAAGACCTGTGAACATCTCAGCAGGAGTGAATAACACCTCTAGCCTTGCCACAGAAAATAGAAAACTCGGTAATTCTAGTGTTAATTCAGCATTAATGTTAAGCATATAAAAATAGTCGTATGTCACATATAAGTTCTATGATGATATCAAAGAAAAGGAACAGGCCTCAATAAGGTTACATGAAATGTGTGACATTAACCAGGCTGCATGCATAACGAGAGGAAGCATTAGGAGGTGTGCATTAAAACGCACAAGCAAACAGGATTTTCAGTGTTTGATGTTAATAGTCAGCGGAGAAATTTAGCCGCAGCAAATAGATGGTCTCATCACAGGCTTCTGGAGGGTACAGTGTACAAAATCATTTATTCTTAGAGCGTGATGGCAAAACAGGAATCGGAATGTTTTTGTTCCTCCATCCAAGACACAGCGTCAGCAGGAGCAGAGAAGAAAATAAATTTCCCGTTGCGCTGTACACGTAGCTTAGCTGGGAAAAGCATACTGTAAGGGATTTGCCAGGCTCTAAGGCCTGCTTTCACAGCAAGAAAGGTTGCATGCAGTCGTTTGAACTTCAGATGAAAAATCTTGGTAGGACAGTAACGCCATTAACCTGCAGTTCTGGAGCATCTCTAGCTTTCCTGAGGATTTCCGTCCTTATCCCTGTAGTTAAGGAATTTAGCTAAGATCGGTCGTGGTGTTGCGCCAGGTTTAGGTAGCCCTCCCGGTACTATATGCGCACTTTCAATAGAGAACGTATTCGATAGTGTCAGGTTATGAATGGCGTTTTGAAGCCAGTTTTCAAGAAAGGTTTCAGGGGAGGAACCCCAACAAATCAGATTCGATCTCCTAGATCTGTTCTCGGGATCATGAAGTTTAAGAGAGTGTTTGTTGGAGCTCTTAGTTATAGTGGACTGTGTCGCTCTGATGGGGGTTATTGCATCCTCCAGATCACTTATTCTATGTTCAGCTTCAGTTGTTCTCTCTTTCAGCTACCTATAATCTGCTTTAACAAAGGGCAGCTCTGTCTGTATAGTGTCCAATCTAGTAGTGAGTGAGAGCTGCATGCTTTGTATAGCTGCCAAAAGCTCCAGTCCTAGTAGGTTCTGCGGGCTCCTGCTCCCCCTCCTCCCCCTCCTCCATCGTGTCAGTGTGGCTGTTTGCGGCCTTTGGACTGGGGCTTACATCTCTGCTCCCTTATGGGGCTCAGCAGTGGGGATCTTTCTCCGGCACTTGTGCAGTTGACAGGCTACTATTCCAGGCGAGCTGCGGTGGCGGAAAGCACAGGATTCAGCCTTAAAGAGAATCTGTATTGTTAAAATCGCTCAAAAGTAAACATACCAGTGCGTTAGGGGACATCTCCTATTACCGTCTGTCACAATTTCGCCGCTCCTCGCCACATTAAAAGTGGTTAAAAACAGTTTTAAAAAGTTTGTTTGTAAACAAAATGGCCACCAAAACGGGAAGTAGGTTGATGTACAGTATGTCCACACATAGAAAATACGTCCATACACAAGCAGGCAGTATACAGCATTCCTTTTGAATCTCAAGAGATCATTTGTGTGTTTCTTTCCCCCATGCACTGAAGTTTCAGGCTGCTCTTTTCTTCCTGCAAACAGCTTTGCCCTTGTTTGTAATTCCTCAGTATGTGAAAGCCCAGCCAGCTCAGAGGACGATTTATCCAGCTTGTAAAAGATAAGAGAGAAGAGAGAAGCTACTCTAATCTAAATATCACACAGGCAGTGTGCAGAGAGGGGCCTGAAAGGGTGAGTTCATAGCAGAACCACAACACTGAAGAACTTGGCAGCCTTCCAGACACAGGCCGACAAGTCTGACAGGGGAAAGATACATTGATTTATTACAGAGACTGTGATAGTATGAAGTGCTGCAGTTAGCCAGAACACATTAGAATAGCTTTTGGAACTTGTAGGATGATAAAAAACAGGATGCAATTTTTGTTACGGAGTCTCTTTAAGCCGGGAGAGCTGTGAGAGTGCACATCCTCACACTCATGGCTAGCCACTGGGGAGGGTAAGGTTATATGCCTTGAAGTTTGAGGGAGACCTCCTTTTTTGGCAAAGACCTTGAAGAAATTCTGGAAAGATCTTCTGGGAAGGTGAAGAAATTTCCTGATAAAAGGATGCAGCCACGGAGGTCCTTTCGGGGGGAAAAAGCCTTTTTTTTCAAAAGGACCAAAGAGCGCAACCACAGAAGAAAAGGTGGACTTATCCTTCAACAAAGGGTAAATCTTCCTTCATCTTCAACAAAGGCCCTCTTCTGGACCTAAAGAAGACAAATTACATAGTACCAGTGGGGGGAAGACTCCTTCAATTTGTAGATCAATGGAGTCAAGTTACCCCAAATCAGTTCATTTTGGATCTGATTGCCACGGGGTACTAAATTAAATTTTGTTTTTCACCCCCCCCCCCCCCCCCCCACCAAGAAATTTCATTCTAACAGGCTGCACAAAAGAGGTGGAGAAAGCCTCTGCTCTAAAAGCATCGGTCTTATCACTGCTCGGTCAGAAGGTAATTTCCAGGGATCCAAAAGGAACAGTGGTATCGGGTTGTACTCAAGCGTATTCATGATTAAAAAAAAAAAAAAAACCTCAGGAAAATTTTTCGTATGATTCTTAATTTGAAGTCACTAAATCCTTTTCATTCAGGTAGAAACATTCAGGATGGAGAATGTGCCCTCGGTTCAGACCCTGATCCCGAAAGATTCCTTTATGGTAACCCTCAATTTAAGGGATGCATATCTACATGTACCGATCCATCCCTCTTACCAAGGTTTTCTAAGGTTTGCAGTGGTTCTGGGAGACTCAATATGCCATTTCCAGTACCAAGCACTTCCCTTTGGTATCTCCACGGCTCTGAGGATTTTTTACCAAAATAATGGCGAAGGTCACTGCTCATCTGCATTTGCTCCAGATAAGAATAATACCTTATCTGGATGATCTGCTTATACTAGCAGAATCAAGAGAAAAGCTAATAGTAGATCTGAATTTGAGTATGCAGGTCTTGTCAAAACCAGGATGGCTCCTGAATGTGGAAAAATCAATGTTGATCCCGTCACAAAGGGTGATGTATCTAGGATTCTGGATAGATGCATCACGGGAAATGACTTTTCTTCCAGAGGAAAAACAGGAGATTGTAAAACAAAGAGTGCTTTCCTTCATAGCGAGGGAGAAAATTTCACTCAGAGAGGCTATGTCTTCTGGGATTGATGACCTCTGTCATCCCAGTGGTAGTGTGGGCCCATAGTCACACCAGGATTCTACAAGATTGGGTTCTAAATCTTTATCTTTTCAACCATGGCAGGACTCCCCTAGACAGCAGATTTGTGTTGACCCAATCGGTGAAGGATTCACTCGGATGGTGGGAACAGACATCCAATCTCAGTCAGCGCAGATTCTGGCATCCCTCCCCAGTGATGCTGCTATATACGGATGCCAGTCACAGGGGCTGGGGGGCTCATTGTTCCCACTCGCACACGCAGGGTGTTTGGGATCAGGATATGAGTGCGAGAACTTCAAACTACAAGGAACTCATGGCTGGCTCTGAATCATTTTCTTCCATTACTGAAGCAGACTCATGTTATAATACTATCAGACAACATAGTCAGTCTCTTCAGTGTTCTCCCCAGAATTTTTTTCCAGCCGGGTGGCATGAAAAAGTAGCCGGGTGGGAAATGAAGGTCACCGTGGGTGGGGAAGGTGTGTGATGTTGTCTGCTACTACTAGGTGAGAATGGACAGGGAAGATCATGCGGGGTGCTGCTTGCTGGGGAGAAGAGTAGGTGGAGCACGCTGGTTGTTACCTGGTGAGGTAGTCATTCTAGGAACTGCCGATAGGGGTAGAGGATTGCACTAAATGATGCTAATGGAGAAAGAGGCATTTTACACTGAGTGGTGCTGTTTTGATGGGCAATCTGATAAAGTGCTGCCAAAGCCGGATTAATACCAAAAAGGGGCTGTAGACAGGGTGACTAATTTAGGCCCAAAACCCCACAGACACACACATTTGTTATCTCATTCAAAAAGTCTCACAATAATGTTGGCTGACAGTGGTAGTCAGCCCAGTTTAGACATGCTTGTTGTTTGTCTATGCTAAACAGCATGCACTACAAAGGAAAATAAAACTGGGGGTTTCTGCTGTGGCTTCTACCCTTAAAGGGACTCCGAGCAGTGCCTGTGGGTATGCCTTTAACCAGTTCAGCCTTCAGTCGTTTTCACTTTATGCATCCGAGCAATGTTCACCTCCCATTCATTAGCCTATAACTGTATCACTACTTATCACAATAAACTGATCTATAGCTTGTTTTTTCCGCCACCAATTAGGCTTTCTTTGGGTGGTACATTTTGCTAAGAGCCACGTTACTGTAAATGCATTTTAACAGGAAGAATAAGAAAAAAACGGCAAAAAATCATTATTTATCAGTTTTCAGCCATTATAGTTTTAAAATAATACATGCCTTCATAATTAAAACTCACGTATTGTATTTTCCCATCTGTCCCGGTTATTACACCATTTAAATTATGTCCCTATCACAATGAATGGCAACAATATTTAATTTGGAAATAAAGGTGCATTTTTTCCGTTTTGCATCCATCACTATTTACAAGTTTAAAAGTAAAAAAAAATTAGAACTATTTCATCTTTACATTGATATTTAAAAAGTTTAGACCCTTAGGTAAATATTTACATACTTTTTTTTTTTTTTTATATATATTAAACATTTTATTTGGGTATTTTTGGGAGGGTGGGATGTAAATAGTATTTGTTTGGGGTACAAATACTTAGCTTTTTTTTTTTTTTTTTGCTCTGCTTTTTTAGTAGGAGGGCTTTTTGGTTCCTTTTATCCCCCTATACATTCTTAGTAGTTTGGGTCAGTGTTCTCCCCAGGCTCTTTTAGCCGGGTGCTCCACCCGGCTAGATTTGGTGACCACCTGGCTGTCATCGGCTCACCTCCTATGCTGTAAGCAGAGTTGCCCTGCATTTTCATCTCAACCCACCCGGCTACTTTTTAATGCCACCCGGCTACTATTTCATGCCACCCGGCTGGAAAAAAATTCTGGGGAGAACACTGGGTCACCCTGAGCTGCTTGGTTACTCTGTTGTACTCGTCCAAGCCCTATCTCATACAGCCTTATCAATCCCTGCCATGTACTGATGAGGACCAAAAGTCCGAAACAGGCTGTCTACATGTGGGTTTGATATGGCTGTGTAAAACTTAAAGCTATAGGCTTGCTATAAACCAGCGGATCTGGATGCTTGCTTGGCTTAACAAGGGCAAAAAGGGATAATTTGCATATTTAGTAGGTGTGCATTGTGGGTAACCACAAATGTTCATTTATAACTGAATTATTGCAAATTTCCTTCTGTTTTAAGAAGGCAATTACACCAAGCTTTGCTTTTTTAGTAGGAGGGCTTTTTGGTTCCTTTTATCCCCCTATACATTCTTAATAGTTTGGGTCACCCTGAGCTGCTTGGTTACTTTGGGGTAAATATATGTGCATTTTTTTTTTTTTACGTTTAGTTGTAGTCTTACTTTTTGGCCACAAGATGGCAGCCATGAGTTTGTTTACAGGACGTCACTCTAAGCGTAACATACGCTTAGAGGGACGCATGAAGCCAGAAAAAGCGAAGCTTCCTAGAGAAGCTGTCGCTTTTTCAGCGGGGGAGAGGAATCAGTGATCGGGCACCATAGCCCGATTCACTGATTGCCTGGCTAACGAACCGCGGGCCGGGAGCGCGCGTGATGGAGCGCGCGGACGCGCACGTGGCCTCCTTGGACGTAGGTACTACGTCCTGGAGGCATAAATGGTTAAGCATACCCACAACTAATTAATTATATCCTCACACCTACCAGCATGATGTTTGTAATTATATCCCCCTGGGTTCCTTGTATTTCATTACATTGTGCTGAATGGAGCTGCCGACACTGGGGAAAAGTCGTCCTGTGTAATAAAATGCTGGACTTAAAAAAAGTGCAGAAACTATGGAAAGATGCATATCATTTTGAAGCTCTGTTTCTCCTCTTCGCTATTTTCGCGATCGAAATTGCCGCGGCCGCTTTTTCAATGACGAAAATAACGAAAACTAAAAGGTGTAGGGTGGCGATTTATATATCATAGGAAAGAGAAAGAGAACTTTAAAATGATATGCATCTTTCCATAGTTTCTGCACTGCAAGGAGTCCCTTTAAACAAAGTCAAGCACTGGTAAGCAGACATACATATTCAGGAAATACAGTATATAGAGGGCAGAGGGGGGTTGAGTAGAAAAAGTGAATACAAACTGAAGGGAAGAGGAATAGGTGTGAGTGTCTGGGAGGGAGATAGATTGTCTTTGAGGTACTGTGTGTGTGTGTGTGTGTGTGTGTGTGTGTGTGTGTGTGTGTGTGTGTGTGTGTGTGTGTGTGTGTAAAGGACTGGGAAAGGGGAAAGAAAAAAAAGAGGGAGAAAGTGTGTGAGAGAGACCGAGGGAAATGTGTAAGAGGGAGAGTGAGAAACAGACCAAGGCAGGAAAGAAAATGTATGTGAGTGCACAGCACACTGCAGGAAGTCTGCAGACTGATGTCCAGCACAGCTAGCTACGTAACGTCTCCAGCAGAGCAGTGGGGGAAGGGAAGCAGTTGTAGCTGTAAAGTTTTCTAATACGGTAGCACAGAGACGGCAGCTGACAGTCACCACAGGGATTCTTTTGCTGGGGGACCATTACTGCTATCAGATAACCATCTGCCCTGCTTTTGCTCTCCCCAGCATGAACGAGCGCTGCTCCACACTGTTCTCTATGTGCTTTGACCTGTGATCGGGTGACGCTGGAGCACATGCTGGGAAATTTCTTGCATGATGGGAAGCCTGGCAGGAGAGCCCGTCCTCTGCACTACTCGGGCAGATCAGTGACTCATTACAGGGAACACAGCAAGCCCCCGTTCTGAGCTCTTTCTCTCTGTGCTCCGACTCCTTCAAAGCTCCCGCGGTCTGGCTTGTAATGTCAGGAGCTGAGGAGGGCAGAGATTGTTAGTGACAGCGGGCCAGCTCCAATACCACAATGTGCACTGTGCTGGATGACTGTGGAGGACGGCAAATATGCCATAGACAGGGAGTAGTGATCACAGCAGCCGGGCGGGGACTGACCACCAGCCGGGCGCTCCGCCCAGTTAAAAGACTCTGGGGAGAACACTGCTCTTATATTCAAAAGCAAGGGGTGCCAGAATCAGGGAGCTCAGAACCTTGGCTCTAGAGATCATGAAATGGGCAGAAGAAAATCTTCTTCTTTCTATAACCTCCGTTCATATAAGAGGCTCGCAAATTTTTTTTGGCAGACCAGCTAAGTCTCACGGCTGATGGAAGCAGAATGGTCCCTAAACAGCGAAGTCTATCAAGAAATCTCAAACATGTGGAGTTCCCCCAGAGTAGAACTATTTGCGTCTCCTCTCAATGCAAAAACAAAGGTTTTCTTTTCCCTCGATCCATCCTCCCCTCTGGAGAGACTGGGTGCTCTGGCGGTACCATGGCCAAAGGGACTGTTGTATGCATTCCCTCCATTCCCATTAATTTCTCGAGCACTTTCGAAAGTGAAAAGAGAAGCAGCCCAGGTGATCTTAATAACTCAGTTCTGGCCTCGCTGAATTTGGTTTTCAGAACTTTGTCGTCTGGCAACCCAGGGTCCGTGGTTCCTTCCTGAGGACGGACTTACTATTACAGAAAGAGTTTCACCCAAGCCCAGGGAAATTTTCCCTGGCAGCTTGGTTCTTGAATGGAAATTGCTAAAAAACAGGGAATTTTCAGATCGGGTGATTTCTACCATGGTAAAGTGCAGAAAACTTACTACTAGAAAGATTTATTGTAAATTTTGGAAGTTTTTTTTGTTCTCGTAAGCTAAATAAGGGGATCCTAAGTATCCCTGTTATTCTTGATTATATTCAAGACTGGCTGGACTTGGGTCTAGCCCCTAGTACGTTGCGAGTACAGGTTGCAGCCCTTTCTTTATTTTTAAATGCTACATTGGCCAAAGAACAGGCCATTATTGATATTTTTGAAAGCAGTCACTGGGTCCAGACCGTTGCCGACAAAGCTTGTTCCCCCGTGGGATCTAAATTTGTCTTTGAAATTTTTTGGTTAATGATCCATATGAGCCTTTGGATAAGGCTACTCTAAAGGCTCTGACGTTTAAAACTGTATTTTTAGTTTCAGTTACTTCAGCGCGAAGGGTTGGAGATATACAAGCGCTATCTGTGAAGGACCCATTTATGCAGATTTTCCCAGATAGAATAGTTTTCAGAACAGATCCAGCGTATCTCCCCAAGATTAGTTCTACTTTCCACAGGTCCCAAGAGACTGTTATCCCGTCATTTTGTGACCCTCCTTCAAATGACAGGGAAGCAGAATAGCATAAGCTTGATGTCAGGAGGACAGTTCTTGCCTATCTTAATGCTACCTCTTCTTTTAGGAGATCTTATCATCTTTTTGTTTCTTTTTCGGGAGCAAAGAAGGGTTTAAAGGTATCCAAGGATACTATAGCCAGATGGCTTAGGGAAGTTATTGTTTCTGCCTATACTAGTCAGGGTCAGTCACCTCCTCCTAAGTATTAAGGCTCATTCAGTTAGGTCACTAGCAACCTCATGGGCTGAAAGATCTGGTGCATCACTTGAGCAAATCTGCAGAGCGGCCATCTGGGAGAACCACCATACGTTTATCATACATTACAGGGTGGACCTCCTCTCTAACCAAGACATGTCGTTTGGCAGGAAGGTGTTACAGAACATCATCCCTCCCTAAGGTAAATTGGTCTGCAGTCTGTCTGCAGACTGATAAGGCTGTTTCTGAACGATCCGCTCAGCACAAAATACCCCCAGACAAGTTGCAACAACAGAAACTGGACCATTACATAGGCAAAGAAAGGTGGAGAAAACCAGGAAGCGAGGAAGGAGAGGGAGGGGATTACACAAAAAAATCCAAAAGATACAAGAAGGATCATCCGAGGTAATTGCCTTGGGTAATGGAGGGATGTTTAATTTAAGTCAAAGACCGATGTCAACAGTAGAACATAAAGTTTTATCTAAAGGTATAAAATTTGCACCAAGTAATAAAATAAACAAATTTGGAGCCTTCATTGGCATAAAAAATTTCATGAGAAATCTTTGTCTAAAAAGTACTTTTCTAAAAAAGTGTGGACTGACACACTACAAAGTGAATCACAAAAAGAAGATAAATTTAAACACTCTGGATTGAAGTGTAAATCGAAATTCAACCCTACACAAGAAGCCAGTAAAGCAATGAACGCATTTGAGACTTTAGTAATAGAGGATTTACATAAATTAAAGCCCAAGTTTTGTGATAACCTGACACATATGGAGAGGAAAGCTATGAAAGCACTTCAAAATGACACCTCAATTATCATTCGTCCTGCAGATAAGGGAGGGGGGATAGTCGTGCAGGACATAGAACAATATCAGAAGGAGGCGCTACGTCAATTAAAAGATGAGAGCACATATCAGGTGCTTAAACTAGATCCCACCATAACATTTTTGAAAAGATTAAAAGACTTTTTACAAGAAGCTAAGCAAAATGGCATCCTCACTGATGACGAATTTTCTTATTTATACAGTAATAATCCAAGGATCCCCGTATATTATCATCTCCCCAAGATACACAAGGGGCTCATAGACCCTCCAGGGAGGCCGATAATATCGGGGATCGGTTCCATGACTTCTAACCTATCTGGGTATGTTGATCTCTATTTACAAGAGATCGTCAAAACAACTCCTACTTATATTAAAGACACTAGACATTTTTTGGAGGTTTTAGCCGAATGCAGTTGGCATGAAGACTATTGGCTATGCACAGTAGACGTTAATTCTCTCTACACTGTAATACCACATGAGAAGGGTGCAGAGGCAGCCCGTTTCTTTTTGGAGGACCATCAGATACCCCAAGAACAGATTGAGTTTGTTATACATAGCATTTTGTTTATACTCAAGCATAACTATTTTCTTTTTGAGGGGCGGTACTTCCTCCAGGGCACCGGGACGGCAATGGGGACCCGATTTGCTCTGGCCTTTGCAAATCTTATATGGCCCACTGGGAGAGATTTGTGCTCAGTGGTCCCATTGGCCCCGGACCCGCCCTGGTGCTCTGGAGGAGGTTTATAGATGACGCCTTTTTTATTTGGAGGGGCACTCAAGAGAGCTTGGAGGGATTCCTCAATTGGATTAATAACAATAATTACAATTTAAAATTCACTGGAGAGTATAATAAACATAAAATCAATTTTTTGTATCTCACAGTATTTATTGAACAGGGGGAGATCCTGACCAAAACCTTCTCAAAACAGGTAGATACTAATAGCTACATAAATATTGATAGCTGTCACCATTTGAGGTGGCTCACCAACATACCCCAAGGACAGTTCCTGAGGTTGAGAAAGGAACTGTACTCGGTTGATTGATTTTGAAGACGAGGCAGAAACCCTTCAAGAACGTTTCCAACAGAAGGAATATCCTGTCGAAGCTATCGTTAATGCTAAATCTAAGGCAAGAAGCTCAGATAGACAGATCTTGTTGAAAGAAAAAACATCTAAAATATATACAACGGAACAACCCTGTTTGGTTTTGGATTACTCCTCTCAGGCCCATAATGTGAGAAAGATAGTGGGGAAGTATTGGAATATTTTAAGAGAAGACCCTATACTAACATCCATTTTAACAGAATATCCAAAAATCATTTTTAAAAAATCCAGGAATCTAGGCAATATACTAGCACCTACTGTTAAGAGTCATGATGTGAAGAAAAAGAAAAAAATCAGATGGTTACTTCAAAAAATGTGGTTTCTGCAGGGCTTGTAGAGAAACACAATTACCTGTGGAGAGGGTGAAAGAATTGCTGTCTACAACAAATAAAGAGCAATTCTGCATTAAAGGGAACCTAAACTGAGAAGGATATGGATTTTTCCTTTTAAAATAATACCAGTTGCCTGAATCGCCTGCTGATCCTGTGTCTCTAATACTTTTAGCCACAGCCCCTGAACAAGCATGCAGATCAGGTGCTCTGACTGAAGTCAGACTGGATTAGCTGTATGCTTGTTTCAGGGTGTGATTCAGCCACTACTGCAGTCACAGAGATCAGCTGGACTGCCAGGCAACTGGTATTGTTTAACAGGAAACGTCCATATCACTCTCAGTTAAGGTTCCCTTTAAAGATGTAACCAACTGTGACACAAAAGGAGTCATTTATGTATTGACGTGTCCATGTCTTAAACAATACGTTGGCAGAACAAAACGTTCATTAAAAGAAAGATTGGGAGAACATTGTAATAATATCCAAAAAGGAAACAAAAATCATCCTTTATCAGCCCACTACAAATTGATGCATAGCTGCTCCTTTAACCTGCTGGGCGGTCTGGACGAGCTCAGCTCGTCCAGTACCGCCGGAGCCTGCCGCTCAGGCCCTGCTGGGCCGATTTGGCTTAAATAAAGTGCAGCACACGCAGCCGGCACTTTGCCAGCCGCGTGTGCTGCCTGATCGCCCGCCGCTCTGCGGCGATCCGCCGCGAGCAGCGGCGGAAAGAGGGTCCCCCCCAGCCGCCTGAGCCCAGCGTAGCCGGAACAAAAAGTTCCGGCCAGCGCTAAGGGCTGGATCGGAGGCGGCTGACGTCAGGACGTCGGCTGACGTCGATGACGTCACTCCGCTCGTCGCTATGGCGACGATATAAGCAAAACAAGGAAGGCCGCTCATTGCGGCCTTCCTTGTTTATTCTGGGCGCCGGAGGCGATCGGAAGAACGCCTCCGGAGCGCCCTCTAGTGGGCTTTCATGCAGCCAACTTTCAGTTGGCTGCATGAAATAGTTTTTTTTTTATTAAAAAAAAACCCTCCCGCAGCCTGCCTGGCGATCTTAATAGAACGCCAGGCAGGTTAAAGGAACAAAGTTCTGTGTCATTGAACAGGTACCAAAACCCTGGAGAGGAGGAGACTATTTAATGCAAATGTCTAGACGTGAATCCAACTGGATATTCAATTTAAACACTCTAGTCCCCCATGGCTTGAATAAAGAATTAGAACTGTACGCATTTGAGTGAAGGTATCTGCATTTATTTTATTGACCCAGCGCTGTGACCTCTTTAAAAGGAGGCCTCCCCAGCCACTGGTAGCCCAGCTTTGAGAAAGGAAGGCGTTCCTTCCGAAACGTTAGCATTGGCTACTACGCGTGACGTCACGCAATACAGAGGAGAGGAGGCTTGCCTGTACAGCGCTGATCCGGATCGCAGTTCCTGACATGCTCATCACCTCCGCCATTACGGGAGGACGCTCCTCACACATCCAGGGAGCCGGGCACGCTGCCCGACACTGCGCCCATCAGCAGTCAAGTCCCAGACTCTCTCTTCCAGCCGCCGGCCGGGTCGTTAGAGATTGAGCGGCTCCCCGCATTGAAATAAGAGGAACAGTTCACACTACAAGGAGCGTGAGTACATCAATAACAACAACGTTAGCCATGCATGTGCTGAAACTCTGTTGAGAATATTTCTACTGTAATTGAAGAAAGTGCACTTTATAAATATCCAGTCATCTTAGGAGTGCCATCCTACATCAACTAACAACTAATAAAAAATTCACCTCCATTAAAGGAGAAGTGCAATATTGGTGACAGTCTCACGATTTATCTACAGCAGGAGTACTAATGTTTACAGCTATCAGCTAATCCTTTCTACTAGTAGCAACTTACCAACAAATTCCATTATCAACGAAAGTGCAATATTATCAACTGTTTGCCAACGACCACATTGTATTCAAGTTGGAATATCAATCCACAGGTTTTAATGTACCATTTATACTAGTTTTGTTATAATCTTATTGCATTTAACTATCAAGAATATCCTGTAG